>NC_060188.1:98374697-98422197 GCF_021184085.1 Oncorhynchus gorbuscha
AATAAATCACTGCAGTGTTCCTCACCTGGCTTACTGTAAATACATCACTGCAGTGTTCCTCACCTGGCTTACTGTAAATACATCACTGCAGTGTTCCTCTCCTGGCTTACTGTATTATTTTGATATTTTGATCATTCGTTGTGAGTTTTGTGTCCTGAGTTTTTTTTTATTACATCAAGGTTCCGAAATTAATGCCAAAGTAATTGTAAAAAACTAAGAGCTCAGCACCAACCGAGGATGCCACCTTGCCAACAAGTCAGTTCATCAAATGTGTCCTGCTAGAGCTGCCCCGGTCAACTGTAAGTGGTATTATTGTGAAGTGGAAACGTCTAGAAGCAACAACGGCTCAGCCACAAAGTGGTAGGCCACAGAACGGGACCGCAGAGTGCTTTCTAGGGAGTTTTTCCAAGCCACCGTGCTTCTACACCTGCATTGCATTTTGTTTGGGGTTTTAGGCTGGGTTTCTGTACAGCACTTTGAGATATCAGCTGATGTACGAAGGGCTTTATAAATACATTTGATTGATTGCTAAAGTGATAGGTCACACCAGCTCACAGAACGGGCCCACAGAGTACTGAAGTGGTAGGTCACACCAACTCACAGAACCGGACCACAGAGTACTGAAGTGGTAGGTCACACCAGCTCACAGAACCGGACCACAGAGTACTGAAGTGATAGGTCACACCAGCTCACAGAACCGGACCGCAGAGTACTGATGTGATAGGTCACACCAGCTCACAGAACGGGACCACAGAGTACTGAGGTGATAGGTCACACCAACTCACAGAACCGGACCACAGAGTACTGATGTGATAGGTCACACCAGCTCACAGAACCGGACCACAGAGTACTGAAGTGGTAGGTCACACCAGCTCACAGAACGGGACCGCAGAGTACTGAAGTGATAGGTCACACCAGCTCACAGAACCGGACCGCAGAGTACTGAGGTGATAGGTCACACCAGCTCACAGAACGGGACCGCAGAGTACTGAAGTGATAGGTCACACCAGCTCACAGAACGGGACCACAGAGTACTGATGTGATAGGTCACACCAGCTCACAGAACCGGACCGCATATGACATCAGTGTGGAGGAACCTGACTGGCCTGCACAGAGCCCTGACCTCAACCCCATCAAACACCTTTCAGATGAATTGGAACGCTGACTAAGCCAGGCCTAATCGCCCAGCATCAGTGTCCAACCTCACTAATACTCTTGTGGCTGAATGGAAGCAAGTCCCCTCAGCAATGTCCCAACATCTAGTGGAAATCCTTCCCAGAAGAGTGGAGGCTGTTATAGCAGCAATGTTCCAACATCTAGTGGAAAGCCTTCCCAGAAGAGTGGAGGCTGTTATAGCAGCAATGTTCCAACATCTAGTGGAAGGCCTTCCCAGAAGAGTGGAGGCCGTTATAGCAGCAAAGGGGGGACCAACTCCATATTAATGCCCATGATTTTGGAATAAGACGTTTGATGAGCAGGTGTCCACATACTTTTGGCCATGAAATGTATATATAGACGAGTCACTTTTACCCATACACTCATATAGTCATACTGTATTACCTCAACTATCTCAACTACCTGGTACCTCTGCACATTGACTCAGTACTCCCTGTATGTAGCCATGCTACTACCTGGTAGCTCTGCACATTGACTCAGTACTCCCTGTATATAGGTATATAGCCATGCTACTACCTGGTACCTCTGCACATTGACTCAGTACTCCCTGTATATAGGTATATAGCCATGCTACTACCTGGTACCTCTGCACATTGACTCAGTACTCCCTGTATATAGGTATATAGCCATGCTACTACCTGGTACCTCTGCACATTGACTCAGTACTCTCTGTATATAGGTATATAGCCATGCTACTACCTGGTAGCTCTGCACATTGACTCAGTACTCCCTGTATATAGTCATGCTACTACCTGGTACCTCTGCACATTGACTCAGTACTCCCTGTATATAGCCATGCTACTACCTGGTACCTCTGCACATTGACTCAGTACTCCCTGTATATAGCCATGCTACTACCTGGTACCCCTGCACATTGACTCAGTACTCCCTGTATATAGGTATATAGCCATGCTACTACCTGGTACCTCTGCACATTGACTCAGTACTCCCTGTAAATAGCCTCGTTATTGTTATTATTGTGTTACCATTTCTTTAATATTGAGCAAATATTTGTGTGTTTTTTTGTTGGTGTTTGGAATAGTAAGTAAGCATTTCACTGAAAAGTCTACACCTGTTGTATTCGGTGCTTGTGACAAATACAATTTGATTTGATCTTACTAGTCCTCATTACCAGCGTTCTCCCCAGTCTCTCCCTGCTCCCAAAGGGCCTGCTTGTTGCATTGCAGACACCTGAGTCTGTGATCGAGGAGGAATTCAGCTGTCTGGAACTCCCAGAGCGTTCTCTTTGATCCAATCAAGGCCTTTTTATCTCTGTGTTGGATAAGACTCAAAACACACGGGGAGAGAGAGAGAACAACAGAAGTCCTCCCCCCCATGTGCTCTCCCCAGGAAAAACAAGTAACCTAATATGTATTTCAGACAGAGTAGCTCAATCTAGTGAAACATGGTGTTTCAGAGGCTAGTGTTAATCTAGTGAAGCATGGTGTTTCAGAGGCTAGTGTTAATCTAGTGAAGCATGGTGTTTCAGAGGCTAGTGTTAATCTAGTGAAGCATGGTGTTTCAGAGGCTAGTGTTAATCTAGTGAAGCATGGTGTTTCAGAGCTGGGGGTAGCTGGCTAGTGTTAATCTAGTGAAGCATGGTGTTTCAGAGCTATCTAGTGAAGCATGGTGTTTCAGAGCTATCTAGTGAAGCATGGTGTTTCAGAGCTGGGGGTAGCTGGCTAGTGTTAATCTAGTGAAGCATGGTGTTTCAGAGCTATCTAGTGAAGCATGGTGTTTCAGAGCTATCTAGTGAAGCATGGTGTTTCAGAGCTGGGGGTAGCTGGCTAGTGTTAATCTAGTGAAGCATGGTGTTTCAGAGCTATCTAGTGAAGCATGGTGTTTCAGAGCTATCTAGTGAAGCATGGTGTTTCAGAGCTGGGGGTAGCTGGCTAGTGTTAATCTAGTGAAGCATGGTGTTTCAGAGCTGGGGGTAGCTGGCTAGTGTTACTATGTGGAGTACAGCAGGTTTCTAGCAGGTTGTCAGTTATTGGGTCATAATATTAAGTACATAGACCAACACTGCCCTGGGTCATAGTATTGAGTATTAACCTTGGATCCTAAAACTTTGTCAGCTTTAGAAGACCTGGCCGCTCACCTTTATTCAAATGAATTACAACTTTAATTAGGAGGAATCCATGTACAGACTTAGTGTAATAGAGATGTTCTGGGCCGTGAAAACAACTTTATTAAAGAGATGTTCTGGGCCGTGAAAACAACTTTATTAAAGAGATGTTCTGGGCCGTGAAAACAACTTTATTAAAGAGATGTTCTGGGCCGTGAAAACAACTTTATCAATGAGATGTTCTGGGCCGTGAAAACAACTTTATCAATGAGATGTTCTGGGCCGTGAAAACAACTTTATTAAAGAGATGTTCTGGGCCGTGAAAACAACTTTATTAAAGAGATGTTCTGGGCCGTGAAAACAACTTTATCAATGAGATGTTCTGGGCCGTGAAAACAACTTTATTAATGAGATGTTTGGGGCCGTAAAAACAACTTTATTAATGAGATGTTAGGGGCCGTGAAAACAACTTTATTAATGAGATGTTCGGGGCCGTAAAAACAACTTTATTAAAGAGATGTTCTGGGCCGTGAAAACAACTTTATTAAAGAGATGTTCTGGGCCGTGAAAACAACTGGAAGACTTTTAAAAGGTACAGCACCTTGGGGTGGAACTGAGTGAGCTGAAGGGAGTTAGAGTGATTATTCAATTATGGTCAGTTACTGTACATTCTTATTTAACATCAACTGGTCATATTTTATAATGATATGGAGAACATGACAGCAGAAGAGTCCAGTTTGCTCCCCTCACCGCAAGGACTGGTTCTGTGCCGTGTTAATCAGAGTCCAACACCTGTACGGCAACACACAGCAGTGTTCTATATATTGGACCGTTGCGTTCATACTTTTCCAATTCTTAACGGAGCTCAAGCAATTTCTCCAACTGTCTTGTCAACACAGTCAAATGAATAGAGAACAGAGTTGGGAATTGTGGGGATGTGCACGTTCAGGCTGAGCATCCCCCTGTTGATGGTGGTCTCAGAACAACGTAGTAATGGGACGCTGAACTATCGCGTCCTAGCGACTGTGGATTATGATTTACGCTCCAACAAATAGGATGTGATTCAGCTGCTTGTGTTCTCTAGGAAGTGGCAAGAGCTGCTTCTGTTCTCTAGGAAGTGACAAGAGCTGCTTGTGTTCTCTAGGAAGTCACACAGCCAAAGGAGGAGAGGTCAAGAGGAAAGGCATTCACAGCAATAACAGCCTGGACTGTCAAACAGACAGATCCACTTGAAGACATGGGTAAATAACTAAACACAGTATTAAGATACAATGCATGTTGAAACCGGAGATGGAAGGATAGAGGAGAACCAAACCAGAGACCGGATAGAGGAGGGCCAACCCAGAGACTGGACAGAGGAGAGCCAAACCAGAGACTGGACAGAGGAGAACCAAACCAGAGACTGGATAGGGGAGGGCCAAACCAGAGACTGGACAGAGGAGAGCCAAACCAGAGATTGGACAGAGGAGAGCCAAACCAGAGACTGGACAGAGGAGGGCCAAACCAGAGACTGGATAGAGGAGGGCCAAACCAGATACTGGATAGAGGAGAGCCAAACCAGAGACTGGACAGAGGAGAACCAACCCAGAGACTGGACAGAGGAGGGCCAACCCAGAGACTGGACAGAGGAGAACCAAACCAGAGACTGGACAGAGGAGAGCCAACCCAGAGACTGGACAGAGGAGGGCCAAACCAGAGACTGGACAGAGGAGAGCCAACCCTGAGACTGGATAGAGGAGGGCCAAACCAGATACTGGATAGAGGAGAGCCAAACCAGAGACTGGACAGAGGAGAACCAACCCAGAGACTGGACAGAGGAGGGCCAACCCAGAGACTGGACAGAGGAGAGCCAAACCAGAGACTGGACAGAGGAGAGCCAACCCAGAGACTGGACAGAGGAGGGCCAAACCAGAGACTGGACAGAGGAGAGCCAACCCTGAGACTGGATAGAGGAGGGCCAAACCAGAGACTGGACAGAGGAGAACCAACCCAGAGACTGGACAGAGGAGAACCAACCCAGAGACTGGACAGAGGAGGACCAAACCAGAGACTGGACAGAGGAGGACCAAACCAGAGACTGGACAGAGGAGAGCCAAACCAGAGACTGGACGTCTTATCAGATGAAAGCGTGGGTGACTCACATGCGCGAGCACACACACACACACACACACACACACACACACACAATGCACACCAGCACGCTTCTCCTTAAGCAAACATCCTGGCTTCATCATGATATAGCAGCTTCAGTACTGTGTACAGTTTGTGCTTGGTTGACCACGGTACAGGGCAGATGATGCATGTCCAACTACCTGCCCATCTCCACGGTACAGGGCAGATGATGCATGTCCAACTACCTGCCCATCTCCACGGTACAGGGCAGATGATGCATGTCCAACTACCTGCCCATCACCACGGTACAGGGCCCCATGAGCTCAGTGCTCAAACGACCTTCTAAAGAATAATCTTGGTCACTTTTCCAAGCATTTATATCAGCTACTTACAGTGCCAAATCAGACATGAGCTTCAGCTATGATAAATTATACAAGCTATTTCTCTTTCAGAGAGATACAACTTACAGTTCATTTTCCATGAAGACAACAAATAAAGTTTGGCAGACAGACGAAATGAGGTTGATACGCATCTGTTCATGTTTGGTTATGTCCCAAATGGAACACTTTTGCCATATATAGTGCACTACATTTGACCAAGGGCAGTGCACTAAATAGGAAATAGGGGGCCATTTGGAATGCACCCCTCTTTTCATTCTGATATTCCAGACTTGTACCATAGGGATGTCATCCTGAACCATGTTGGTTATAGCAGCAGTAACACAGAACCTTCACTTCCACACCACAGTCATCTGGACCATACAACACAGAAAATAAAACGCTACCTGTTCAGCGTGATAGAAACATGATAGAAACATGAAGATTGTTATCATTACATTCGTGATCAAGTCAATATCTAAATCACTTGTTTGGATCTATTTGTATTTCGCCTTTATTTATCCATGAAGTCCTGTTGGTTAAAGACCTGTTGGTTAAAGACCTGTTGGTTAAAGTCCTGTTGGTTAAAGACCTGTTGGTTAAAGACCTGTTGGTTAAAGTCCTGTTGGTTAAAGACCTGTTGGTTAAAGACCTGTTGGTTAAAGACCTGTTGGTTAAAGACCTGTTGGTTAAAGACCTGTTGGTTAAAGACCTGTTGGTTAAAGACCTGTTGGTTAAAGACCTGTTGGTTAAAGACCTGTTGGTTAAAGACCTGTTGGTTAAAGACCTGTTGGTTAAAGACCTGTTGGTTAAAGACCTGTTGGTTAAAGACCTGTTGGTTAAAGTCCTGTTGGTTAAAGACCTGTTGGTTAAAGTCCTGTTGGTTAAAGACCTGTTGGTTAAAGACCTGTTGGTTAAAGTCCTGTTGGTTAAAGACCTGTTGGTTAAAGACCTGTTGGTTAAAGACCTGTTGGTTAAAGACCTGTTGGTTAAAGACCTGTTGGTTAAAGACCTGTTGGTTAAAGACCTGTTGGTTAAAGTCCTGTTGGTTAAAGACCTGTTGGTTAAAGTCCTGTTGGTTAAAGACCTGTTGGTTAAAGTCCTGTTGGTTAAAGACCTGTTGGTTAAAGACCTGTTGGTTAAAGTCCTGTTGGTTAAAGACCTGTTGGTTAAAGACCTGTTGGTTAAAGACCTGTTGGTTAAAGACCTGTTGGTTAAAGTCCTGTTGGTTAAAGACCTGTTGGTTAAAGTCCTGTTGGTTAAAGACCTGTTGGTTAAAGACCTGTTGGTTAAAGACCTGTTGGTTAAAGTCCTGTTGGTTAAAGACCTGTTGGTTAAAGTCCTGTTGGTTAAAGACCTGTTGGTTAAAGTCCTGTTGGTTAAAGACCTGTTGGTTAAAGACCTGTTGGTTAAAGACCTGTTGGTTAAAGACCTGTTGGTTAAAGACCTGTTGGTTAAAGACCTGTTGGTTAAAGACCTGTTGGTTAAAGACCTGTTGGTTAAAGACCTGTTGGTTAAAGACCTGTTGGTTAAAGACCTGTTGGTTAAAGACCTGTTGGTTAAAGACCTGTTGGTTAAAGACCTGTTGGTTAAAGACCTGTTGGTTAAAGACCTGTTGGTTAAAGACCTGTTGGTTAAAGACCTGTTGGTTAAAGACCTGTTGGTTAAAGACCTGTTGGTTAAAGACCTGTTGGTTAAAGACCTGTTGGTTAAAGTCCTGTTGGTTAAAGACCTGTTGGTTAAAGACCTGTTGGTTAAAGACCTGTTGGTTAAAGACCTGTTGGTTAAAGACCTGTTGGTTAAAGACCTGTTGGTTAAAGACCTGTTGGTTAAAGTCCTGTTGGTTAAAGACCTGTTGGTTAAAGACCTGTTGGTTAAAGACCTGTTGGTTAAAGACCTGTTGGTTAAAGACCTGTTGGTTAAAGACCTGTTGGTTAAAGACCTGTTGGTTAAAGACCTGTTGGTTAAAGTCCTGTTGGTTAAAGTCCTGTTGGTTAAAGACCTCTTTACAAAGGGAGATCTTGTTTACCAGCCACTGTTCAGTGGTACCAATGTCCTTCACCCCACCATGACCACCAGGGTGACGTAGTGTGTAGTAGTGTGTAGTAGTATATAGTAGTATATAGTAGTGTGTATCAAATCAAATTTATTTATATAGCCCTTCGTACATCAGCTGATATCTCAAAGTGCTGTACAGAAACCCAGCCTAAAACCCCAAACAGCAAGCAATGCAGGTGTAGAAGCACATGTAGTAGTATATAGTCGTGTATTGTAGTATATAATAGTATGTAGTAGTATATAGTAGTGTGTAGTAGTATATAGTAGTGTGTAGTAGTATATAGTAGTGTGTAGTAGTATATAGTAGTATATAGTAGTGTGTCGTAGTATATAGTAGTGTGTAGTAGTATATCGTAGTGTGTAGTAGTATATAGTAGTGTATTGTAGTATATAGTAGTGTATTGTAGTATATAGTAGTGTATTGTAGTATATAGTAGTATATAGTCGTGTATTGTAGTATATAGTCGTGTATTGTAGTATATAGTCGTGTGTAGTAGTATATAGTAGTGTGTAGTAGTATATAGTACTGTGTAGTAGTATATAGTATTGTGTAGTAGTATATAGTAGTGTGTAGTAGTATATAGTATTGTGTAGTAGTATATAGTAGTGTGTAGTAGTATATAGTAGTGTGTAGTAGTATATAGTACTGTGTAGTAGTATATAGTAGTATATAGTAGTGTGTAGTAGTATATAGTAGTGTGTTGTAGGCCATAGTAGTGTGACTGTATAGACATGCATTTGATCCTTGACCCAGGCCTGTCTCCTCTAACTGTGACTCACACAGAGAAGCAGTGAACCTGCTGTTTGACTCGTCCAGTCATTTCCTATTTAAAAGTGATATTGGCTTCCAGGGCATTAGTAATATATAGTAGTGTATTGTAGTGTATTGTAGTGTATTGTAGTAGTATATAGTAGTGTATTGTAGTATATCGTAGTGTATTGGCTTCCAGGGCATTAGTAGTATATAGTAGTGTATTGTAGTATATGGTAGTGTATTGGCTTCCAGGGCATTAGTAGTATATAGTAGTGTATTGTAGTATATGGTAGTGTATTGGCTTCCAGGGTATTATCACTTTTATACAATGGGTTACCAACATATTCAAATGATGATTGACATATTTTCATTAAAAACATTATTTTTATTAATTTATTCATACTATTTCATCCTTCCACTAGATATAGTCCCGACACAAATCGAGGGTTGTGACCAAAGCCGGCTGGTCGAACATTCAATCGGAGACTCGACCCAGTCATGAAGTGTTTTTGTTCTGTATCTATGGACTCGACCCAGTCATGAAGTGTTTTTGTTCTGTATCTAGCCAACAACACAGCCAACACCACTGTCAACAACACAGCTAACAACACAGCAAACAACACAGCCAACAACACAGCCAACAACACAGCCAACAACACAGCCAACAACACAGCCAACAACACAGCCAACAACACAGCCAACAACACAGCCAACAACACAGCCAACAACACAGCCAACAACACAGCCAACAACACAGCCAACAACACAGCCAACAACACAGCCAACAACACAGCCAACAACACAGCCAACACTACAGCCAACAACACAGCTAACAACACAGCTAACAACACAGCCAACAACACAGCCAACAACACAGCCAACAACACAGTCAACAACACAGCCAACAACACAGCCAACAACACAGTCAACACCACAGTCAACACCACAGTCAACACCACTGTCAACAACACAGCTAACAACACAGCTAACACTAAAGCTAACACAGCCAACAACACAGCCAACAACACAGCCAACAACACAGCCAACAACACAGCCAACAACACAGCCAACAACACAGCCAACAACACAGCCAACAACACAGCCAACAACACAGTCAACAACACAGGCAACACCACAGTCAACACCACTGTCAACAACACAGCTAACAACACAGCTAACACTAAAGCTAACACAGCCAACAACACAGCCAACAACACAGCCAACGACACAGCCAACAACACAGCCAACAACACAGCCAACAACACAGCCAACAACACAGCCAACAACACAGCCAACAACACAGCCAACAACACAGCTAACACAGTTAACAACACAGTCAACAACACAGCTAACAACACAGCCAACAACACAGCTAACAATAAAGCTAACACAGCCAACACTACAGCTAACACTACAGCTAACAACATAGCTAACACCACAGCTAACACTACAGCCAACAACACAGCCAACAACACAGCCAACAACACAGCCAACAACACAGCCAACAACACAGCCAACAACACAGCCAACAACACAGCCAACAACACAGCCAACACAGTTAACAACACAGCTAACACATTCACTTCACCCGGGAGCTGAAAGACGGTAAACTAGCTGCACTTGGTTTGCTTTGACCTGGTTTCTATTGACATGTATTTGTGTATAGATCCATAAAAACTATACTGATTCATGATTTCAACTGGTTGAGAAAAGCTGCCTGTATGTCTCGTCCCGACACGTTCATTACTCTTTATTCTTCTGAAATGTAACCTTTATTTAACTAGGCAAGTCAGTTAAGAACAAATTCTTATTTACAAATGGGTCAGTTGGAGATCGAATTTCAATATGAACATAAAACAATGTTGGAAATGCCAGAGGGACAGACAGGTTTATACAAATGTCCACTGTTGAAAACCAAATGCTAGTTTCAAAGAAAGGGGAGATCATGTCAAAAAGCTTTTTATAGTTTTAAAAGTTTATAAATTGTCTGGCTGGGCTGATGAGACAGTGGATGCGCAGTGAGATGGAACAAGCATTTAAACCTCATAGCTTTAGCCGGTGGTAACTTTTGGAACGGTTTTATCCAATCAGCATCCAGGATTATTTTATTTTATTTAACCTTTACTTACTAGGCATTATACCCACTCGTATAAAATGCTAATATTTCCTCTCTCATTACCCTTGGTTCTGTGTATATCAACCAGAGGTTTACTTAGTGTACTACTGTTGACCAGAGCCTATAAGGAATAGGGTACCATTTGAGACACAGACTGTGAGTCAACAGTCATTAAACCTTTCAGACTCTGGTCCACTTACCCTCCTATCTCAGCACTGATGTTGGAAATGAGTCAGTCGGAATCTCTCTCTGCATCTCCCTCGACAGTACTGACTTAGGGCCTGGTTAAAATTATGGACTCTTTTGGCACGGAGGAACACCATCCCTGCCTAAAATACTAAATAGTAGCTAGCAAAATGGAGATCAGAGGTTATTTTAAATGAGTGCATTTCACAAGTGGCTAGTTTGCAACAACTATCGTTACTAAAACCACTGCAAAGGTTTTGCCTTCAAAACTTGGTTTTGAATGGTGACGTTCCGACATGTCCGCCTCGTGATGTGTTGGAAGAGTTGTCTGTCTGAAGAGGACCCACCCCGGAAGAGTGAAGTAGAAAGTGATGCAGTTCCTCTGTGCCAAAATAGTCCTTTATTGAAACCAGACCCCAGTCTCTGTCTCTCTGAGCACGGGCAGGCCTCACTCACCCCCCCCCCTCTCTCTGCCTCTCACTCTCTCCCTTTTCCCCTCTCTCTCTGCCTCTTCCCCTTTGCCTTTCTCTCTCTCTCCCTTTTCCCCCCTCTCTCCCTTTACCCCTCTCTCTCTGCCTCTTCCCCTTTGCCTTTCTCTCTCTCTCCCTTTTCCCCTCTCTCTCCCCCTTTACCCCTCTCTCTTTGCCTCTTCCCCATTGCCTCTCTCTCTCTCTCTCCCTTTTCCCCTCTCTCTCCCTTTACCCCTCTCTCTCTGCCTCTTCCCCTTTGCCTCTCTCTCTCTCTCCCTTTTCCCCTCTCTCTCCCCCTTTACCCCTCTCTCTTTGCCTCTTCCCCATTGCCTCTCTCTCTCTCTCTCCTTTTCCCCTCTCTCTCCCTTTACCCCTCTCTCTCTGCCTCTTCCCCTTTGCCTCTCTCTCTCTCTCCCTTTTCCCCTCTCTCTCCCTTTACCCCTCTCTCTCTGCCTCTTCCCCTTTGCCTCTCTCTCTCTCTCTCTCTCTCCCTTTACCCCTCGCTCTCTGCCTCTTCCCCTTTTCCCCTCTCTCTCCCCCTTTACCCCACTCTCTCTGCCTCTCTCTCTCTCCCTTTGCCCCTCTCTCTCTCCCTTTGCCCCTCTCTCTCTCCCTTTGACCCTCTCTCTCTCCCTTTGCCCCTCTCTCTCTCCCTTTGCCCCTCTCTCTCTCCCTTTGCCCCTCTCTCTCTCCCTTTGCCCCTCTCTCTCTCTGAGCTTCAAAGAGCACATCAATTAGTGTGTACAGATCATGTGGAGTTACGATTTGGCAGGAGATGAGACTCAACTTTAAAGATAGAAAGTAGGGAGGGAGAGGAGAGGAGAGGCGAAGATAGGAAAAGAGAGGAGAGTAGAAGAAGGGAGAGGAGAGTAGAAGAAGGGAGAGGAGACTAGAAGAAGGGAGAGGGAGGAGAGGAGAAGAAGGGAGAGGGGAGAAGGAAGGGAGAGGGGAGAGAGAGAAGGAGAGGAGAAGAAGAAGGGAGAGGGGAGGGAGAGGAGAAGAAGGGAGAGGGGAGGAGGAGAAGAAGGGAGAAGAAGGGAAGGAGAAGGGAGGAGAGTAGAAGAAGGGAGGAGAGAGAGTATAAGAAGGGAGAGAGGAGAAGAAGAAGGAGAGGAGAGTAGAAGAAGGGAGAGGAGAGGAGAGTAGAAGAAGGGAGAGGAGAGGAGAGTAGAAGAAGGGAGAGGAGAGGAGAGTAGAAGAAGGGAGAGGAGAGGGGAGGAGAATAGAAGGGAAAGGAGAGGGGAGGAGAATAGAAGGGAGAGGAGAGGAGAGTCGAAGAAGGGAGAGGAGAGGAGAGTCGAAGAAGGGAGAGGAGAGGAGAGTCGAAGAAGGGAGAGGGGAGGAGAGTAGAAGGGAGAGGGGAGGAGAGTAGAAGAAGGGAGAGGAGAGGGGAGTAGAAGGGAGAGGAGAGGAGAAGAAGGGAGAGGAGAGTATAAGAAGGGAGAGGAGAGTAGAAGGGAGAGGAGAGTAGAAGAAGGGAGAGGAGAGTAGAAGAAGGGAGAGGAGAGGAGAAGAAGGGAGAGAAGAAGGGAGAGGAGAGGAGACTAGAAGAAGGGAGAGGAGAGGAGACTAGAAGAAGGGAGAGGAGAGGAGACTAGAAGAAGGGAGAGGGGAGGAGAGGAGAAGAAGGGAGAGGGGAGGAGAGGAGAAGAAGGGAGAGGGGAGGAGAGTAGAAGAAGGGAGAAGGGAGGAGAGTAGAAGAAGGGAGAGGAGAGGAGAGTATAAGAAGGGAGAGGAGAGGGGAAGATAGGAAAAGAGAGGAGAGTAGAAGAAGGGAGAGAAGAAGGGAGAGGAGAGGAGAGTAGAAGAAGGGAGAGGAGAGGAGAGTAGAAGAAGGGAGAGGAGAGGGGAGGAGAGTAGAAGAAGGGAGAGGAGAGG
The DNA here is from genome assembly GCF_021184085.1 of Oncorhynchus gorbuscha. NCBI lineage: Eukaryota > Metazoa > Chordata > Actinopteri > Salmoniformes > Salmonidae > Oncorhynchus > Oncorhynchus gorbuscha. The sequence continues at coordinate 98,387,890 of NC_060188.1, forward strand.
AGAGTAGAAGAAGGGAGAGGAGAGGAGAGTAGAAGAAGGGAGAGGAGAGGAGAGTAGAAGAAGGGAGAGGAGAGGGGAGGAGAATATAAGGGAGAGGAGAGGAGAGTAGAAGAAGGGAGAGGAGAGTAGAAGAAGGGAGAGGAGAGTAGAAGAAGGGAGAGGAGAGTAGAAGAAGGGAGAGGAGAGTAGAAGAAGGGAGAGGAGAGTAGAAGAAGGGAGAGGAGAGTAGAAGAAGGGAGAGGAGAGGAGAGTAGAAGAAGGGAGAGGAGAGGAGAGTAGAAGAAGGGAGAGGAGAGGAGAGTAGAAGAAGGGAGAGGAGAGGGGAGGAGAATAGAAGGGAGAGGAGAGGGGAGGAGAATAGAAGGGAGAGGAGAGTCGAAGAAGGGAGAGGAGAGGAGAGTCGAAGAAGGGAGGAGGGGAGAAGAAGGGAGAAGGAGAGAAGGGGAGAGGAGAGTAGAAGAAGGGAGAGGAGAGTAGGAGAGTAGAAGGGAGAGGATGGGAGGAGAAGAAGGGAGAGGAGAGTAGAAGAAGGGAGAGAGGAGAGGAGAAGGGAAGGGAGAGGAGAGTAGAAGAAGGGAGAGGAGAGTAGAAGAAGGGAGAGGAGAGTAGAGTAGAAGAAGGGAGAGAAGATGGGAGGAGAGGAGAAGAAGGGAGAGGAGAGTAGAAGAAGGGAGAGGAGAGGAGAGTAGAAGAAGGGAGAGGAGAGGAGAGTAGAAGAAGGGAGAGGAGAGGAGAGTAGAAGAAGGGAGAGGAGAGGGGAGGAGAGTCGAAGAAGGGAGAGGGGAGGAGAGTCGAAGAAGGGAGAGGGGAGGAGAGTAGAAGGGAGAGGGGAAGAGAGTAGAAGAAGGGAGAGTAGAATATAGAGAGTAGAAGAAGGGAGAGGAGAGGAGAGTAGAAGAAGGGAGAGGAGGGGAGGAGAGTAGAAGAAGGGAGAGGAGAGGGGAGGAGAGTAGAAGAAGGGAGAGGAGGGGAGGAGAGTAGAAGAAGGGAGAGGAGAGTAGAAGAAGGGAGAGGGGGGGAGGAGAGTAGAAGAAGGGAGAGGGGGGGAGGAGAGTAGAAGAAGGGAGAGGAGAGTAGAAGAAGGGAGAGGAGAGTAGAAGAAGGGAGAGGAGAGTAGAAGAAGGGAGAGGAGAGAGTAGAAGAAGGGAGAGGAGAGTAGAAGAAGGGAGAGGAGAGTAGAAGAAGGGAGAGGAGAGTAGAAGAAGGGAGAGGAGAGGAGAGTAGAAGAAGGGAGGAGAGTAGAAGAAGGGAGAGGAGAGGAGAGTAGAAGAAGGGAGAGGAGAGGAGAGTAGAAGAAGGGAGAGGAGAGGAGAGTAGAAGAAGGGAGAGGAGAGGAGAGTAGAAGAAGGGAGAGGAGAGGCGAGAGCAGTATGGAAACAAAGCCATGGACTTAAACAATGCTAACCACCAGTTAGTTATAACTCTAGCCTGCCATTTCATGTCCAGTTCAGATACGATTCAAAGTCTCCATCTAGCTTCCTCACTTTCATGTTGGAACTGTGTTTCTCAGATAACTTATGTTCTGAGTGTTTCCAGTCCTGTTTTAGTGTTCTGAAGGCCACTGGTTCCATGTCAGCATTCTGAATTCAAATGGTTGTGATGGAGAATGTACAGTGGAGCTTATTACCATGTTCAGTCCCAAATGCCACCCTATCCCCTGTATAGTGCACTACTTGTTACAATGGGCCTTTTGACACTATAGCGAATAGGGTGCCATTTGGGATGCAAACATGTGTTAGTGTCAGCATTTCATTCGAACTCCTTTATTTAGAGGGAGGCCTCCTTTTCTGCAGACTGGAGGAATGACCGAGCCATCCTTCTCTTCTGCAGACTGGAGGAATGACCGAGCCATCCTCCTCTTCAACAGACTGGAGGAATGACCGAGCCATCCTCCTCTTCTGCAGACTGGAGGAATGACCGAGCCATCCTTCTCTTCAACAGACTGGAGGAATGACCGAGCCATCCTTCTCTTCTGCAGACTGGAGGAATGACCGAGCCATCCTCCTCTTCTGCAGACTGGAGGAATGACCGAGCCATCCTTCTCTTCTGCAGACTGGAGGAATGACCGAGCCATCCTCCTCTTCAACAGACTGGAGGAATGACCGAGCCATCCTCCTCTTCTGCAGACTGGAGGAATGACCGAGCCATCCTTCTCTTCAACAGACTGGAGGAATGACCGAGCCATCCTTCTCTTCTGCAGACTGGAGGAATGACCGAGCCATCCTCCTCTTCTGCAGACTGGAGGAATGACCGAGCCATCCTTCTCTTCTGCAGACTGGAGGAATGACCGAGCCATCCTTCTCTTCAGCAGACTGGAGGAATGACCGAGCCATCCTTCTCTTCTGCAGACTGGAGGAATGACCGAGCCATCCTCCTCTTCTGCAGACTGGAGGAATGACCGAGCCATCCTCCTCTTTACAGTATATAATTTTGTTTTCTATTTTACTCAGAGGGTTCAAACACTATATTAATTTTTTCCACAGTGATATTAGACTTCATACCAGCTAGTGTATATTGACAGCATCTACAATTACGATCCACACAGCGAAGGTATGCATACTAACACTCACCACACATGTTTCTCTACTTAGTAGCTTAGCAAACAAGAACCAAATACCTGCAGTTGGCCTAGAGCATGTTCTATGCTGTCTACTAATATAGGAAGATGATCAAAATCTCAGCTATTTCAAATAGACAGACAAACACAATCTAAGCATATTTGATATACGGTTGATTTGATGTTGACTTTTGGTCTAGTTTTTCTGAATGCCTGTATAGAGTCCAGGCAATAACACAACTCCAACATGACACAACTCCAACATGACACAACTCCAACATGACACAACTCCAACATGACACAACTCCAACATGACACAACTCCAACGTAATACAACTCCAATGTAATACAACTCCAATGCGATACAACTCCAATGCGATACAACTCCAATGCGATACAACTCCAACGTGACACAACTCCAACGTGACACAACTCCAATGTGACACAACTCCAACATGACACAACTCCAATGTAATACAACTCCAACATGACACAACTCCAACATGACACAACTCCAACATGACACAACTCCAACATGACACAACTCCAACATGATACCCAGGATGGGGGTACAACGGTACAATCCCAAGTAGGACCGCGAAGGTTACGCACACAGGCACTGAGGTTGTCTCTTCCCCTTCCTGTGTGTGTTTGTTGTGTATCAACATGATATCAAGAGACAACGTTTGGATGAAGTTATGACTGAACAAAGGAAATGAAAAAGAGTGAAGAACCATGGACAGAAACACCCAGCTCAGAGACGCCCAGCTCAGAGACGCCCAGCTCAGAGACGCCCAGCTCAGAGACGCCCAGCTCAGAGACGCCCAGCTCAGAGACGCCCAGCTCAGAGACGCCCAGCTCAGAGACGCCCAGCTCAGAGACGCCCAGCTCAGAGACACCCAGCTCAGAGACACCCAGCTCAGAGACACCCAGCTCAGAGACACCCAGCTCAGAGACACCCAGCTCAGAGACACCCAGCTCAGAGACACCCAGCTCAGAGACACCCAGCTCAGAGACACCCAGCTCAGAGGAGACACCCAGCTCAGAGGAGACACCCAGCTCAGAGGAGACACCCAGCTCAGAGGAGACACACAGCTCAGAGACACACAGCTCAGAGACACCCAGCTCAGAGACACCCAGCTCAGAGACACCCAGCTCAGAGACACCCAGCTCAGAGACACACAGCTCAGAGACACCCAGCTCAGAGACACCCAGCTCAGAGACACCCAGCTCAGAGGAGACACCCAGCTCAGAGGAGACACCCAGCTCAGAGACACCCAGCTCAGAGGAGACACCCAGCTCAGAGGAGACACCCAGCTCAGAGGAGACACCCAGCTCAGAGGAGACACCCAGCTCAGAGACACCCAGCTCAGAGACACCCAGCTCAGAGGAGACACCCAGCTCAGAGGAGACACCCAGCTCAGAGGAGACACCCAGCTCAGAGGAGACACCCAGCTCAGAGGAGACACCCAGCTCAGAGGAGACACACAGCTCAGAGGAGACACCCAGCTCAGAGGAGACACCCAGCTCAGAGACGCCCAGCTCAGAGACGCCCAGCTCAGAGACGCCCAGCTCAGAGGAGACACCCAGCTCAGAGACACCCAGCTCAGAGGAGACACCCAGCTCAGAGGAGACACCCAGCTCAGAGGAGACACCCAGCTCAGAGGAGACACCCAGCTCAGAGGAGACACCCAGCTCAGAGGAGACACCCAGCTCGGAGACACCCAGCTCAGAGGAGACACCCAGCTCAGAGGAGACACCCAGCTCAGAGGAGACACCCAGCTCAGAGGAGACACCCAGCTCAGAGGAGACACACAGCTCAGAGGAGACACCCAGCTCAGAGGAGACACCCAGCTCAGAGACGCCCAGCTCAGAGACGCCCAGCTCAGAGACGCCCAGCTCAGAGACGCCCAGCTCAGAGACGCCCAGCTCAGAGACGCCCAGCTCAGAGACGCCCAGCTCAGAGACGCCCAGCTCAGAGACACCCAGCTCAGAGACACCCAGCTCAGAGACACACAGCTCAGAGACACACAGCTCAGAGACACCCAGCTCAGAGGAGACACCCAGCTCAGAGGAGACACCCAGCTCAGAGACACCCAGCTCAGAGACACCCAGCTCAGAGGAGACACCCAGCTCAGAGGAGAGACACCCAGCTCAGAGGAGACACCCAGCTCAGAGGAGACACCCAGCTCAGAGGAGACACCCAGCTCAGAGGAGACACCCAGCTCAGAGACACCCAGCTCAGAGACACCCAGCTCAGAGACACACAGCTCAGAGACACACAGCTCAGAGACACACAGCTCAGAGACACACAGCTCAGAGACACACAGCTCGGAGACACACAGCTCGGAGACACACAGCTCGGAGACACACAGCTCGGAGACACCCAGCTCAGAGGAGACACACAGCTCAGAGGAGACACACAGCTCAGAGACACACAGCTCAGAGACACACAGCTCAGAGGAGACACCCAGCTCAGAGACATCCAGCTCAGAGACACACAGCCCAGCGGGGAGACACAGCTCAGGAGACACACAGCTCAGGAGACACACAGCTCAGGAGACACACAGCTCAGAGGAGACACACAGCTCAGAGGAGACACACAGCTCAGAGGAGACACACAGCTCAGAGACACCCAGCTCAGAGACACCCAGCTCAGAGACACCCAGCTCAGAGACACCCAGCTCAGAGACACCCAGCTCAGAGACACCCAGCTCAGAGACACCCAGCTCAGAGACACCCAGCTCAGAGACACCCAGCTCAGAGACACCCAGCTCAGAGACACCCAGCTCAGAGACACACAGCTCAGAGACACACAGCTCAGAGAGACACACACAGCTCAGAGAGACACACACAGCTCAGAGAGACACACACAGCTCAGAGAGACACACACAGCTCAGAGACACACGCACAGCTCAGACACACACAGCTAAGAGACACAGCTAAGAGACACCCAGCTCAGAGACACCCAGCTCAGACACACCTGACTCAGAGAGACACAGCTCAGAGACACACAGCTCAGAGAGACACAGCTCAGAGAGACACACAGCTCAGAGAGACACACAGCTCAGAGAGACACACAGCTCAGAGACACATGACTCAGAGACACACCACCATTCAAACGTTTGGGGTCACTTAGAAATGTCCTTGTTTTTGAAAAATATATATTTTTGTTCAATTAATATTACATCAAATTGATCAGAAATACAGTGTAGACATTTTTAATGGTACATCTACATAGGCGTACAGAGGCCCATTATCATCAACCGTCACTCCTGTGTTCCAATGGCACGTCGTGTTAGATAATTGTATTTTTTATTTAACTAGGCAAGTTAGTTAAGAACAAATTCTTATTTACAATGACGGCCTACCAGGGAACAGTGGGTTAACTGCCTTGTTCAGGGGCAGAATGACGGCCTACCGGGGAACAGGGGGTTAACTGCCTTGTTCAGGGGCAGAACGACACATGGGGATTCACTTGGGGATTCAATCCAGCAACCTTTTGGTTACTGGCCCAACACTCTAACCATTAGGCTACCTGCCACTAATCCAAGTTTATAACTTTAAAAGGCTAATTGATCATTAGAAAAACCTTTTACAATTATGTTAGCACAGCTGAAAACTGTTGTCCTGATTAAAGAAGCAATAAAACTGTCCTTCTTTAGACTAGTTGAGTATCTGCAGCATCAACATTTGTTGGTTCAATTACAGGCTCAAAATGGCCAGAAACAAATAATTTTCTTCTGAAACTCTTCAGTCTATTCTTGTTCTGAGAAATGAAGGCTATTCCACGCAAGACATTTCCAAGAAACTGAAGATCTCATACAACGATGTGTACTACTCCCTTCACGGAACAGCACAAACTGCCTCCTACAACAGGACAATGACCCAAAGCACAGGTCCAAACTATGCAAGAACTATTTAGGGAAGAAGCTGTCAGCTGGTATTCTGTCTATAGTGGAGTAGCCAGCACAGTCACCAGATCTCAACCCTATTGAGCTGTTGTGGGAGCAGCTTGACCGTATGTTAACTATGTAGGGAGCCAGCAGTAAGCTGGTATTCTGTCTATAATGGAGTGGCCAGCACAGTCACCAGATCCCAACCCTATTGAGCTGTTGTGGGAGCAGCTTGACCGTATGGTAACTATGTAGGGAGCCAGCAGTAAGCTGGTATTCTGTCTATAGTGGAGTAGCCAGCACAGTCACCAGATCCCAACCCTATTGAGCTGTTGTGGGAGCAGCTTGACCGTATGGTAACTATGTAGGGAGCCAGCAGTAAGCTGGTATTCTGTCTATAATGGAGTGGCCAGCACAGTCACCAGATCCCAACCCTATTGAGCTGTTGTGGGAGCAGCTTGACCGTATGGTAACTATGTAGGGAGCCAGCAGTAAGCTGGTATTCTGTCTATAGTGGAGTAGCCAGCACAGTCACCAGATCCCAACCCTATTGAGCTGTTGTGGGAGCAGCTTGACCGTATGGTAACTATGTAGGGAGCCAGCAGTAAGCTGGTATTCTGTCTATAGTGGAGTAGCCAGCACAGTCACCAGATCCCAACCCTATTGAGCTGTTGTGGGAGCAGCTTGACCGTATGGTAACTATGTAGGGAGCCAGCAGTAAGCTGGTATTCTGTCTATAGTGGAGTAGCCAGCACAGTCACCTATTCTCGACCCTATTGAGCTGTTGTGGGAGCAGCTTGACCGTATGGTAACTATGTAGGGAGCCAGCAGTAAGCTGGTATTCTGTCTATAGTGGAGTAGCCAGCACAGTCACCAGATCCCAACCCTATTGAGCTGTTGTGGGAGCAGCTTGACCGTATGGTAACTATGTAGGGAGCCAGCAGTAAGCTGGTATTCTGTCTATAGTGGAGTAGCCAGCACAGTCACCAGATCCCAACCCTATTGAGCTGTTGTGGGAGCAGCTTGACCGTATGGTAACTATGTAGGAGCCAGCAGTAAGCTGGTATTCTGTCTATAGTGGAGTAGCCAGCACAGTCACCAGATCCCAACCCTATTGAGCTGTTGTGGGAGCAGCTTGACCGTATGGTAACTATGTAGGGAGCCAGCAGTCAGCTGGTATTCTGTCTATAATGGAGTGGCCAGCACAGTCACCTATTCTCGACCCTATTGAGCTGTTGTGGGAGCAGCTTGACCGTATGGTAACTATGTAGGGAGCCAGCAGTAAGCTGGTATTCTGTCTATAGTGGAGTAGCCAGCACAGTCACCTATTCTCGACCCTATTGAGCTGTTGTGGGAGCAGCTTGACCGTATGGTAACTATGTAGGGAGCCAGCAGTAAGCTGGTATTCTGTCTATAGTGGAGTAGCCAGCACAGTCACCTATTCTCGACCCTATTGAGCTGTTGTGGGAGCAGCTTGACCGTATGGTAACTATGTAGGGAGCCAGCAGTAAGCTGGTATTCTGTCTATAGTGGAGTAGCCAGCACAGTCACCAGATCCCAACCCTATTGAGCTGTTGTGGGAGCAGCTTGACCGTATGGTAACTATGTAGGGAGCCAGCAGTAAGCTGGTATTCTGTCTATAGTGGAGTAGCCAGCACAGTCACCAGATCCCAACCCTATTGAGCTGTTGTGGGAGCAGCTTGACCGTATGGTAACTATGTAGGGAGCCAGCAGTAAGCTGGTATTCTGTCTATAGTGGAGTGGCCAGCACAGTCACCAGATCCCAACCCTATTGAGCTGTTGTGGGAGCAGCTTGACCGTATGGTAACTATGTAGGGAGCCAGCAGTAAGCTGGTATTCTGTCTATAATGGAGTAGCCAGCACAGTCACCTATTCTCGACCCTATTGAGCTGTTGTGGGAGCAGCTTGACCGTATGGTAACTATGTAGGGAGCCAGCAGTCAGCTGGTATTCTGTCTATAATGGAGTAGCCAGCACAGTCACCTATTCTCGACCCTATTGAGCTGTTGTGGGAGCAGCTTGACCGTATGGTAACTATGTAGGGAGCCAGCAGTCAGCTGGTATTCTGTCTATAATGGAGTAGCCAGCACAGTCACCTATTCTCGACCCTATTGAGCTGTTGTGGGAGCAGCTTGACCGTATGGTAACTATGTAGGAGCCAGCAGTCAGCTGGTATTCTGTCTATAATGGAGTAGCCAGCACAGTCACCTATTCTCGACCCTATTGAGCTGTTGTGGGAGCAGCTTGACCGTATGGTAACTATGTAGGGAGCCAGCAGTCAGCTGGTATTCTGTCTATAATGGAGTAGCCAGCACAGTCACCTATTCTCGACCCTATTGAGCTGTTGTGGGAGCAGCTTGACCGTATGGTAACTATGTAGGGAGCCAGCAGTAAGCTGGTATTCTGTCTATAGTGGAGTGGCCAGCACAGTCACCAGATCCCAACCCTATTGAGCTGTTGTGGGAGCAGCTTGACCGTATGGTAACTATGTAGGGAGCCAGCAGTAAGCTGGTATTCTGTCTATAGTGGAGTAGCCAGCACAGTCACCAGATCCCAACCCTATTGAGCTGTTGTGGGAGCAGCTTGACCGAATGGTAAGTAAGAAGTGCCCATTAAGCCAATCCAACTTGTGGGAGGTGCTTCAGGAACCATGGGGGTGAAATCTCTTCAGATCACCTCAACACATTAACAACTAGAATGGCAAAGGTCTGAAAGGCTGTAATTGCTGCAAAATGGACGATTCCTTTGATGAAAGCAAAGTTTGAAGGCCACAATTATTATTTAAATTAAAAATCATTATTTATAACGTCTTGACTATATTTCCTATTCAGTTTGCAACTCGTGTAATGTAAAGCTTTCATGACCCCAAGCTTTTGAACGGTAATGTCGCTCAGAGAACCATGGTCAGCATTCGGACTACAGATCGACAGACTAAATACGGATCTATTCTCAAGTGTAAAAAGTTGCACCACTTCTTTGGATGAAGCACACAAAACAGGCAACTTTTTTCAACATTTAATAAATACTTATAAGAATTACATAGGCATTTCTTTATAGTATTGGTTAGTGTAAAACGTGTATCTAACATTTTTAAATCGTTTAAATTGAATCTATAAACACTTTGGCTTTGATGAAAGTTATTATAAAGTGTTTCAATTATGATAAACAACAACAATGTATTTGGAATCTATTTTTCAATAAAGTTTCAATCTTTCTTTTTAACTTTAGTTGAGTTTAAACGGATCAATACTAGCTGTTTATTGGAGCCATTTGAACATGACTGAAACATCAATACTAGTGGATTCTCGCAATCAATCAAATTAAATCTACAGACATATCGAAACATTTAACATAAGACATCTCCTGCAGTAGTTGAAAGTAGAAAATATTGAAACTAGTATTGAGTCCTAGATAGGCTACAGAACGAAACCTTTTCCATGGTTACACTCAACGGAGTCATACCAATTCCTATTCTGTGTCTAAATTTCTAACTTTCGCGAACATAGTTTTAAAAGTGAAAACAACTTACCTTCAATATGTTCAAAAGTTAAAAAGGCATTTTCGGGTGTTCGCGGTCCATGACTTCGACTATGTCGAGTTTTACTTTCCGAACTGCAGATAGTCGACTCCGGGACAAATTGAGCTGTGAAACGGTGCCAGCGGTTCCAGACAGGATCCCATTGGAGGAGCGGAGCGTCAGTAAGGAGGAGGCCGATACGGTGTTTCCTGCAGGGGGGATTAGGGGGGCAGGTCCCGGTGCTGTGTCCGTGTGTAGGCATTGGAGGAGCGGAGCAGTCAGTAAGGAGGAGGCCGACACGGTGTTTCCTGCAGGGGATACTAGGGGGGGGCAGGTCACGGTGCTGTGTCCGTGTGTAGGCATTGGAGGAGCGGAGCAGTCAGTAAGGAGGAGGCCGACACGGTGTTTCCTGCAGGGGATACTAGGGGGGGCAGGTCACGGTGCTGTGTCCGTGTGTAGGCATTGGAGGAGCGGAGCAGTCAGTAAGGAGGAGGCCGACACGGTGTTTCCTGCAGGGGATACTAGGGGGGGGGGAGGTCACGGTGCTGTGTCCGTGTGTAGGCATTGGAGGAGCGGGGCAGTCAACATTGGTTAGATGTTTTATAACTCCTTTGTGAACGATAGGTAGATCCTACAGTAAACCTGCTGTAAATATATAGGCCTAATAACAGTACATTATCTAACAGAATTGAATAGAAAAACGTTTTAACATAGAACTAATGCACACATTCTGGACACATTCTGGACCCATTCTGGACCCATTCTGGACCCATTCTGGACACATTCTGGACACATTCTGGACACATTCTGGACCCATAGGTTACAGCCTTAGTCTAAAATGTATTAAATATGTTTTTCCACATTTTGATAGGTTACAGCCTTAGTCTAAAATGTATTAAATCTGTTTTTCCACATTTTGATAGGTTACAGCCTTAGTCTAAAATGTATTAAATCTGTTTTTCCACATTTTGATAGGTTACCTTAGTCTAAAATGTATTAAATCTGTTTTTCCACATTTTGATAGGTTACAGCCTTGTCTAAAATGTAAAATCTGTTTTTCCACATTTTGATAGGTTAAGCCTTAGTCTAAAATGTATTAAATCTGTTTTTCCACATTTTGATAGGTTACAGCCTTAGTCTAAAATGTATTAAATCTGTTTTTCCACATTTTGATAGGTTACAGCCTTAGTCTAAAATGTATTAAATCTGTTTTTCCACATTTTGATAGGTTACAGCCTTAGTCTAAAATGTATTAAATCTGTTTTTCCACATTTTGATAGGTTACAGCCTTAGTCTAAAATGTATTAAATCTGTTTTTCCACATTTTGATAGGTTACAGCCTTAGTCTAAAATGTATTAAATCTGTTTTTCCACATTTTGATAGGTTACAGCCTTAGTCTAAAATGTATTAAATCTGTTTTTCCACATTTTGATAGGTTACAGCCTTAGTCTAAAATGTATTAAATCTGTTTTTCCACATTTTGATAGGTTACAGCCTTAGTCTAAAATGTATTAAATCTGTTTTTCCACATTTTGATAGGTTACAGCCTTAGTCTAAAATGTATTAAATCTGTTTTTCCACATTTTGATAGGTTACAGCCTTAGTCTAAAATGTATTAAATCTGTTTTTCCACATTTTGATAGGTTACAGCCTTAGTCTAAAATGTATTAAATCTGTTTTTCCACATTTTGATAGGTTACAGCCTTAGTCTAAAATGTATTAAATCTGTTTTTCCACATTTTGATAGGTTACAGCCTTAGTCTAAAATGTATTAAATCTGTTTTTCCACATTTTGATAGGTTACAGCCTTAGTCTAAAATGTATTAAATCTGTTTTTCCACATTTTGATAGGTTACAGCCTTAGTCTAAAATGTATTAAATCTGTTTTTCCACATTTTGATAGGTTACAGCCTTAGTCTAAAATGTATTAAATCTGTTTTTCCACATTTTGATAGGTTACAGCCTTAGTCTAAAATGTATTAAATCTGTTTTTCCACATTTTGATAGGTTACAGCCTTAGTCTAAAATGTATTAAATCTGTTTTTCCACATTTTGATAGGTTACAGCCTTAGTCTAAAATGTATTAAATCTGTTTTTCCACATTTTGATAGGTTACAGCCGCCTTCTAAAATTTATTAAATCGTTTTTCCCCCTCATCAATCTACACACAATACCCTATAATGACGAAGCAAAAACATATATTTGTTTTAAATATTTGCTCATTTATAAAAAAAATACAAAACTGAAATATCACATAAGTATTCAGACCCTCTACTCAGTACTTTGTAGAAGCACCTTTGGCAGCGATTACAGCCTCACGTCTTCTTGGGTATGACGCTACAAGCTTGGCTCAGCTGTATTTGGGGAGTTTCTCCCATTCTTCTCTGCAGATCCTCTCAAGCTCTGTCAGGTTGGATGGGGAGCGTCGCTGCACAGCTATTTTCAGGTCTCTCCAGAGATGTTCGATTGGGTTCAAGTCCTGGCTCTGGCTCGACCACTCAAGGACATTCAGAGAGTCCCGAAGCCACTCCTGCATTGTCTTGACTGTGTGGTTAGGGTTGTTGTCTGTCCTGATCTGTTTCACCTGTCTTTGTGTTTGTCTCCACCCACCTCCAGGTGTCACCTGCTTTCCCCAGTAAGTCCCTGGGTATTTATTCCTGTGTTCCCTGTTTTGTTTGTGGCCAGTTTGTCTTGTTTTGTCAAGTCAACCAGCGTGTTATTCCGTGATCCTGCTTTTTCCTTTTCTCTGTTTTTGCTAGTCCTCCCGATTTTCACCCCTGCCTGCCTTGACTCTGAACCCGCCTGCCTGACCATACTGCCTGCCTTGACTCTGAACCTGCCTGCCTGACCATACTGCCTGCCCTGACCTCCAGCCTGCCTGACCATACAGCCTGCCCTGACCTCGAGCCTGCCTGACCATACAGCCTGCCCTGACCTCGAGCCTGCCTGACCATACAGCCTGCCCTGACCTCGAGCCTGCCTGACCATACAGCCTGCCCTGACCTCCAGCCTGCCTGACCATACTGCCTGCCCTGACCTCGAGCCTGCCTGACCATTCTGTACCTCCTGGACTCTGATCTTGTTATGATCTTTTGCCTGTCCACGCCGATTCTCTTGCCAACCCCTTGGATTATAATAAATATCAGAGACTTGAACCATCGGCCTCCAGTGTCTGCATCTGGGTCTCGCCCTGTGCCCTTATAGTTGTCCTGTTGGAAGGTGAACCTTCGCCCCAGTCTGAGGTCCTGAGTGCTCTGGAGCATGTTTACATCAAGGATCTCTCTGTACTTTGCTCCGTTCATCTTTCCTGACTAGTCTCCCAGTCCCTGCCACTGAAAAATTCCCTCAGCATGATCCACCACCATGCTTCACCGTAGGGATGGTGCCACGTTTCCTCCAGATGTGAAGTTCAATATTGGTTTCATCAGACCAGAGAATCTTGTCTCTCATGGTCTGAGAGTTCTTAGGTGCCTTTTGGCAAACTCCAACTGGGCTGTCATGTGCCTTTTACTGAGGAGTGGCTTGAGGAAAGGCCTGATTGGTGGAGTGTTGCAGAGATGGTTGTCCTTCTGGAAGGTTCTCCCGTCTCCACAGAGTAACTCTGGAGCTCTGTCAGAGTGACCATTGGGGTCTTGGTCACCTCCTTGACCAAGTCCATTCTCTCCCGATTGCTCAGCTTGGCCGGGCGGTCAGCTCTAGGAAGAGTCTTGATGGTTCCAATCATCTTCCAATTAAGAATATTGGAGGCCACTGTGTTCTTGAGGACCTTCAATGCTGCAGAAATGTTTTTGTACCCTTCCCCCAGATCTGTGCCTCGACACAATCCTGTTTCGGAGCTCTTCGGACAATTCCTTCTACCAGACCTTCTTTGCGCTTGTATGCAACTGGAAAGGCAGGTGTGTGCCTTTTCAAATCATGTCCAATCAATTGAATTCAACACAGGTGGACTCCAATCAAGTTGTAGAAACATCTCAAGGATGATCATTGGAAAGGATGCACCTGAGCTAAATTTCGAGTCTCATAGCAAAGTGTCTGAATACTTATGTAAATAAGGTGTTGCTGTCATTATGGGGTATTGCACAAAACATACAAAAATATATGAATTTTAGAATAAGGCTGTAATGTAACAAACTACTGAAAAAGTCAAGGGGTCTGAATACTTTCCGAAGGCACTGTATACCTCAGAAAAACAGACCACACACTGTAAAACCAGTAGGATTATAGATACAGATACAGTAGAACAGACCACACACTGTAAAACCAGTAGGATTATAGATAAAGATACAGTAGAACAGACCACATACTGTAAAACTAGTAGGATTATAGATACAGATACAGTAGAACAGACCACACACTGTAAAACCAGTAGGATTATAGATGCAGATTCAGTAGAGCAGACCACACACTGTAAAACCAGTAGGATTACAGATACAGATACAGTAGAACAGACCACATACTGTAAAACCAGTAGGATTATAGATTCAGTAGAGCAGACCACATACTGTAAAACCAGTAGGATTATAGATACAGTAGAACAACCTTGGTTCTCTAAGGAACTATCAGAAGTCATTCTGATGAGAAACCACTCCTGGGCCAGAACGTAGAAAAACTGACTCTCATAATGTTTGGCAATTTTTCAGATCTGAGAAACCAATGTACTATCTCAATTAAAGCTAAATCAAGGTCGTTTTTTATCTGACTCTGCAGGTGATTCATCTCAATTTGGAAAACAGTAAATTGAACTGTGGAAATTCCTCTCCTTTCCAGCCTTAGTATGTTCTGCAAAGATGTTGGTATCATTTCTGAGAAAAAAGTGTCAGGACCCAGTTACGAACTCAGGTCTCCAGTGTTAGAAACAGTCACTTAGCAAACTGAGCCACTAATAGTCAGCAGAACACAGAAGATGAGGCAGACACAGCAGTACTTGAGATGGTGTTTTAATAAAGAAAAAAGGAAAGATCTTCAGGCAAAAATATAAATCCACAACATCAAAAGTAATTCCAAGAGAAAAAAAGCCTCAAAAGATAAATAAAAAAGAAATAAACGAGAACAAAAACAGAAAGAATCCAACTGGAGTAAGAAATGTTCACAGCATCGCTGGGGCTGGGTGCCAACATTCAAACACAGAGCAAAGAACTGAGGAAAACTAAGGGTTTAAATACATTCAAGGGAAATGAGGCACAGGTGCAAATAATAACTGGAGACAAGGGAAAACCAAAGGGTCAAAAAGCACAATGGGGGCATCTAGTGGCCAAAACCGGAACAATTCTGGCCAAATCCTGGCAAAAAGGAGATAAGTGATGCTTTTAATCAGCAGTTTATGGCTTTTTATTTGAAATAAATGGTGGTATAATTGATTCTGGTCAGTCAGTCGACTGATCCTCCTTCTAGCAAACTCTAGTTGGCTTGATGGAAAATCTGTCAACTACTAGTGAATTTTTGTTTTCATGTAAACAATGTTGTACTTGGTCTACAAGCATTTCACGACACTCACCTTAATATCTGCTAACCATGTGTATGTGACAAATAGAAACGTGATTTGATGTTAGAAATCCACTTGTTAGCTTTCCTTGATCCTTTCTTACTACAGCATGGTGCTACCCTGATTCAAGAATCATTCACACATATACTCCCTCTGGTGTCATCCCTAGGGATGGAGAAGACCCATGTACTCCCTCTGGTGCACTCCCTAGGGTCTGGAGAAGACCTATATACTCCCTCTGGTGCCATCCCGAGGGTCTGGAGAAGACCCATATACTCCCTCTGGTGCCATCCCGAGGGTCTGGAGAAGACCCATATACTCCCTCTGGTGCCATCCCGAGGGTCTGGAAGAAGACGCATATACTCCTTCTTGTGCCATACCCAGGGTCTGGAAGAAGACCCATATACTCCCTCTGGTGTCATCCCTTGGGTCTGGAGAAGACCCATATACTCCCTCTAGTGTCATCCCTAGGGTCTGGAGAAGACCCATGTACTCCCTCTGGTGCCATCCCTAGGGTCTGGAGAAGACCTATATACTCCCTCTGGTGCCATCCCTAGGGTCTGGAGAAGACCTATATACTCCCTCTGGTGTCATCCCTTGGGTCTGGAGAAGACCCATATACTCCCTCTGGTGCCATCCCGAGGGTCTGGAAGAAGACCAATATACTCCTTCTTGTGCCATACCCAGGGTCTGGAAGATTTTATAACCACTTGGGATGGGGACCTCTATGCTGAGGATTGGGATGGGACCTCTATGCTGAGGATTAGGATGGGACCTCTATGCTGAGGATTGGGATGGGACCTCTATGTTGAGGATTAGGATGGGACCTCTATGCTGAGGATTGGGATGGGACCTCTATGTTGAGGTTTGGGATGGGACCTCTATGCTGAGGATTGGGATGGGACCTCTATGCTGAGGATTGGGATGGGACCTCTATGCTGAGTATTGGGATGGGACCTCTATGTTGAGGATTGGGATGGGACCTCTATGGGATGGGGACCACTATGCTGAGGTTTGGGATGGGGACCTCTATGCTGAGGATTGGGATGGGACCTCTATGTTGAGACTTGGGATGGGACCTCTATGCTAAGGATTGGGATGGGACCTCTATGCTGAGGATTGGGATGGGACCTCTATGCTGAGGGATGCGATGGGACCTCCATGCTGAGGGATGCGATGGGGTCTCCATGCTGAGGATTGGGATGGGACCTCTATGCTGAGGATTGGGATGGGACCTCTATGTTGAGGATTGGGATGGGACCTCAATGCTGAGGATTGTGATGGGACCTCAATGCTGAGGATTGTGATGGGACCTCTATGTTGAGGTATGGGATGGGACCTCTATGTTGAGGATTGGGATGGGACCTCTATGTTGAGGATTGGGATGGGACCTCTATGGGATGGGGACCACTATGCTGAGGATTGGGATGGGACCTCTATGCTGAGGTTTGGGATGGGACCTCTATGCTAAGGGATGGGGACCTCTATGTTGAGGATTGGGATGGGACCTCTATGGGATGGGGACCTCTGTGCTGAGGATTGGGATGGGAACCTCTATGCTGATGATTGGGATGGGATCTCTATGTTAAGGATTGGGATGGGACATCTATGTTAAGGATTGGGATGGGACCTCTATGTTGAGGATTGGGATTTGACCTCTATGCTGAGGATTGGGATGGGACCTCTATGTTGAGGATTGGGATGGGACCTCTATGCTGAGGATTGGGATGGGACCTCTATGCTGAGGGATGGGGACCTCTATGTTGAGGATTGGGATGGGACCTCTATGGGATGGGGACCTCTATATTGAGGATTGGGATGGGGACCTCTATGTTGAGGTTTGGGATGGGACCTATATGCTGAGGGATGGGATGGGACCTCTATGCTGAGGGATGAGATGGGACCTCTATGTTGAGGGATGGGATGGGACCTCTATGTTGAGGATTGGGATGGGACCTCTATGCTGAGGATTGGGATGGGACCTCTATGCTGAGGGATGGGATGGGACCTCTGTGCTGAGGATTGGGATGGGACCTTTATGCTGAGGATTGGGATGGGACCTTTATGCTGAGGATTGGGATGGGACCTCTATGGGATGGGGACCACTATGCTGGGGATTGGGATGGGGACCTCTATGCTGAGGGTTGGGATGGGACCTCTATGTTGAGGATTGGGATGGGACCTCTATGCTAAGGATTGGGATGGGACCTCTATGTTGAGGTTTGGGATGGGACCTCTATGCTGAGGGATGGGATGGGACCTCTATGCTGAGGGATGGGATGGGACTTCTATGTTGAGGATTGGGATGGGACCTCTATGTTGAGGTTTGGGATGGGACCTATATGCTGAGGATTGGGATGGGACCTCTATGCTGAGGATTGGGATGGGACCTCTATGCTGAGGATTGGGATGGGACCTCTATGCTGAGGATTGGGATGGGACCTCTATGCTGAGGCTTGGGATGGAACCTCTATGCTGAGGTCGGGGTGGGACCTCTATGCTAAGGATTGGGATGGGACCTCTATGCTAAGGATTGGGATGGGTTCTCTATGCTGAGGGATGGGGACCTCTATGTTGAGAATTGGGATGGGACCTCTATGTTGAGGATTGGGATGGGACCTCTATGTTGAGGATTGGGATGGGACCTCTATGTTGAGGATTGGGATGGGACCACTATGGGATGGGGACCTCTATATTGAGGGTTGGGATGGGGACCTCTATGTTGAGGTTTGGGATGGGACCTCTATGCTGAGGGATGGGATGGGACCTCTATGTTGAGGGATGGGATGGGACCTCTATGTTGAGGATTGGGATGGGACCTCTATGCTGAGGATTGGGATGGGACCTCTATGCTGAGTATTGGGATGGGACCTCTATGTTGAGGATTGGGATGGGACCTCTATGGGATGGGGACCTCTATGCTGAGGATTGGGATGGGGACCTCTATGCTAAGGATTGGGATGGGACCTCTATGTTGAGGCTTGGGATGGGACCTCTATGTTATGGATTGGGAGGGGACCTCTATGTTAAGGATTGGGATGGGACCTCTATGTTAAGGATTGGGATGGGCCCTCTATGCTGAGGATTGGGATGGGACCTCTATGCTAAGGATTGGGATGGGTTCTCTATGCTGAGGGATGGGGACCTCTATGTTGAGGATTGGGATGGGACCTCTATGTTGAGGATTGGGATGGGACCTCTATGTTGAGGATTGGGATTGGACCTCTATGTTATGGATTGGAATGGGACCTCTATGTTGAGGATTGGGATGGGACCTCTATGTTAAGGATTGGGATGGGACCTCTATGCTGAGGATTGGGATGGGACCTCTATGTTGAGGATTGGGATGGGACCTCTATGTTGAGGATTGGGATGGGACCTCTATGTTAAGGATTGGGATGGGACCTCTATGCTGAGGATTGGGATGGGACCTCTATGCTAAGGATTGGGATGGGTTCCCTATGCTGAGGGATGGGGACCTCTATGTTGAGGATTGGGATGGGACCTCTATGTTGAGGATTGGGATGGGACCTCTATGTTGAGGATTGGGATGGGACCTCTATGGGATGGGGACCTCTATATTGAGGATTGGGATGGGGACCTCTATGCTGAGGATTGGGATGGGACCTCTATGTTGAGGATTGGGATGGGACCTCTATGTTATGGATTGGGATGGGCCCTCTATGCTGAGGATTGGGATGGGACCTCTATGCTAAGGATTGGGATGGGTTCTCTATGCTGAGGGATGGGGACCTCTATGTTGAGGATTGGGATGGGACCTCTATGTTGAGGATTGGGATGGGACCTCTATGTTGAGGATTGGGATGGGACCTCTATGTTATGGATTGGAATGGGACCTCTATGTTGAGGATTGGGATGGGACCTCTATGCTGAGGATTGGGATGGGACCTCTATGCTAAGGATTGGGATGGGTTCCCTATGCTGAGGGATGGGGACCTCTATGTTGAGGATTGGGATGGGACCTCTATGTTGAGGATTGGGATGGGACCTCTATGTTGAGGATTGGGATGGGACCTCTATGGGATGGGGACCTCTATATTGAGGATTGGGATGGGGACCTCTATGTTGAGGTTTGGGATGGGACCTCTATGCTGAGGGATGGGATGGGACCTCTATGTTGAGGGATGGGATGGGACCTCTATGTTGAGGATTGGGATGGGACCTCTATGCTGAGGATTGGGATGGGACCTCTATGCTGAGGATTGGGATGGGACCTCTATGCTGAGTATTGGGATGGGACCTCTATGTTGAGGATTGGGATGGGACCTCTATGGGATGGGGACCTCTATGCTGAGGATTGGGATGGGGACCTCTATGCTGAGGATTGGGATGGGACCTCTATGTTAAGGATTGGGATGGGACCTCTATGTTAAGGATTGGGATGGGCCCTCTATGTTGAGGATTGGGATGGGACTTCTATGCTGAGGATTGGGATGGGACCTCTATGTTGTGGATTGGGATGGGACCTCTATGTTAAGGATTGGGATGGGACCTCTATGCTGAGGACTGGGATGGGACCTCTATGCTGAGGGATGGGACCTCTATGCTGAGGGATGGGACCTCTATGCTGAGGGATGGGACCTCTATGCTGAGGGATGGGACCTCTATGCTGAGGGATGGGACCTCTATGCTGAGGGATGGGACCTCTATGCTGAGGGATGGGACCTCTATGCTGAGGGATGGGACCTCTATGCTGAGGGATGGGACCTCTATGCTGAGGGATGGGACCTCTATGCTGAGGGATGGGACCTCTATGCTGAGGGATGGGACCTCTATGCTGAGGGATGGGATCTCTATGCTGAGGGATGGGACCTCTATGCTGAGGGATGGGACCTCTATGCTGAGGGATGGGACCTCTATGCTGAGGGATGGGACCTCTATGCTGAGGGATGGGACCTCTATGCTGAGGGATGGGACCTCTATGCTGAGGGATGGGATCTCTATGCTGAGGGATGGGACCTCTATGCTGAGGGATGGGACCTCTATGCTGAGGGATGGGACCTCTATGCTGAGGGATGGGACCTCTATACTGAGGGATGGGACCTCTATGCTGAGGGATGGGACCTCTATGCTGAGGGATGGGACCTCTATGCTGAGGGATGGGACCTCTATGCTGAGGGATGGGACCTCTATGCTGAGGGATGGGACCTCTATGCTGAGGGATGGGACCTCTATGCTGAGGGATGGGACCTCTATGCTGAGGGATGGGACCTCTATGCTGAGGGATGGGACCTCTATGCTGAGGGATGGGACCTCTATGCTGAGGGATGGGACCTCTATGTTGAGGGATGGGATCTCTATGTTGAGGACTGGGATGGGACCTCTATGCTGAGGGATGGGACCTCTATGTTGAGGGATGGGATCTCTATGTTGAGGACTGGGATGGGACCTCTATGCTGAGGGATGGGATCTCTATGCTGAGGGATGGGATCTCTATGTTGAGGACTGGGATGGGACCTCTATGCTGAGGGATGGGATCTCTATGCTGAGGGATGGGACCTCTATGCTGAGGGATGGGACCTCTATGCTGAGGGATGGGACCTCTATGCTGAGGGATGGGACCTCTATGCTGAGGGATGGGACCTCTATGCTGAGGGATGGGACCTCTATGCTGAGGGATGGGACCTCTATGCTGAGGGATGGGACCTCTATGCTGAGGGATGGGACCTCTATGCTGAGGGATGGGACCTCTATGCTGAGGGATGGGATCTCTATGCTGAGGGATGGGACCTCTATGCTGAGGGATGGGACCTCTATGCTGAGGGATGGGACCTCTATGCTGAGGGATGGGATCTCTATGCTGAGGGATGGGACCTCTATGCTGAGGGATGGGACCTCTATGCTGAGGGATGGGACCTCTATGCTGAGGGATGGGACCTCTATGCTGAGGGATGGGACCTCTATGCTGAGGGATGCTGAGGGATGGACCTCTATGCTGAGGGATGGGACCTCTATGCTGAGGGATGGGACCTCTATGCTGAGGGATGGGACCTCTATGCTGAGGGATGGGACCTCTATGCTGAGGGATGGGACCTCTATGCTGAGGGATGGGACCTCTATGCTGAGGGATGGGACCTCTATGCTAAGGGATGGGACCTCTATGCTGAGGGATGGGACCTCTATGCTGAGGGATGGGACCTCTATGCTGAGGGATGGGACCTCTATGCTGAGGGATGGGACCTCTATGTTGAGGGATGGGACCTCTATGCTGAGGGATGGGACCTCTATGCTGAGGGATGGGACCTCTATGCTGAGGATTGGGATGGGACCTCTATGCTAAGGATTGGGATGGGTTCCCTATGCTGAGGGATGGGGACCTCTATGTTGAGGATTGGGATGGGACCTCTATGTTGAGGATTGGGATGGGACCTCTATGTTGAGGATTGGGATGGGACCTCTATGGGATGGGGACCTCTATATTGAGGATTGGGATGGGGACCTCTATGCTGAGGATTGGGATGGGACCTCTATGTTGAGGATTGGGATGGGACCTCTATGTTATGGATTGGGAGGGGACCTCTATGTTAAGGATTGGGATGGGACCTCTATGTTAAGGATTGGGATGGGACCTCTATGCTAAGGATTGGGATGGGTTCTCTATGCTGAGGGATGGGGTCCTCTATGTTGAGGATTGGGATGGGACCTCTATGTTGAGGATTGGGATGGGACCTCTATGTTGAGGATTGGGATGGGACCTCTATGTTATGGATTGGGATGGGACCTCTATGTTGAGGATTGGGATGGGACCTCTATGTTAAGGATTGGGATGGGACCTCTATGCTGAGGATTGGGAT
This sequence comes from Oncorhynchus gorbuscha, assembly GCF_021184085.1. Classification (NCBI taxonomy): domain Eukaryota; kingdom Metazoa; phylum Chordata; class Actinopteri; order Salmoniformes; family Salmonidae; genus Oncorhynchus; species Oncorhynchus gorbuscha. Next base: position 98,410,178 of record NC_060188.1, read on the forward strand.
GGGACCTCTATGCTAAGGATTGGGATGGGTTCCCTATGCTGAGGGATGGGGACCTCTATGTTGAGGATTGGGATGGGACCTCTATGTTGAGGATTGGGATGGGACCTCTATGGGATGGGGACCTCTATATTGAGGATTGGGATGGGGACCTCTATGTTGAGGTTTGGGATGGGACCTCTATGGGATGGGGACCTCTATATTGAGGATTGGGATGGGACCTCTATGTTGAGGGATGGGATGGGACCTCTATGTTGAGGATTGGGATGGGACCTCTATGCTGAGGATTGGGATGGGACCTCTATGCTGAGTATTGGGATGGGACCTCTATGTTGAGGATTGGGATGGGACCTCTATGGGATGGGGACCTCTATGCTGAGGATTGGGATGGGGACCTCTATGCTGAGGATTGGGATGGGACCTCTATGTTAAGGATTGGGATGGGACCTCTATGTTAAGGATTGGGATGGGACTTCTATGCTGAGGATTGGGATGGGACCTCTATGTTATGGATTGGGATGGGACCTCTATGTTAAGGATTGGGATGGGACCTCTATGTTAAGGATTGGGATGGGCCCTCTATGTTGAGGATTGGGATGGGACTTCTATGCTGAGGATTGGGATGGGACCTCTATGCTGAGGACTGGGATGGGACCTCTATGCTGAGGGATGGGACCTCTATGCTGAGGGATGGGACCTCTATGCTGAGGGATGGGACCTCTATGCTGAGGGATGGGACCTCTATGTTGAGGGATGGGACCTCTATGTTGAGGGATGGGACCTCTATGCTGAGGGATGGGACCTCTATGTTGAGGGATGGGACCTCTATGCTGAGGGATGGGACCTCTATGCTGAGGGATGGGACCTCTATGCTGAGGGATGGGACCTCTATGCTGAGGGATGGGACCTCTATGCTGAGGGATGGGATCTCTATGCTGAGGGATGGGACCTCTATGCTGAGGGATGGGACCTCTATGCTGAGGGATGGGACCTCTATGCTGAGGGATGGGACCTCTATGCTGAGGGATGGGACCTCTATGCTGAGGGATGGGACCTCTATGCTGAGGGATGGGACCTCTATGCTGAGGGATGGGACCTCTATGCTGAGGGATGGGACCTCTATGCTGAGGGATGGGACCTCTATGCTGAGGGATGGGACCTCTATGCTGAGGGATGGGACCTCTATGCTGAGGGATGGGACCTCTATGTTGAGGGATGGGACCTCTATGCTGAGGGATGGGACCTCTATGCTGAGGGATGGGACCTCTATGCTGAGGGATGGGACCTCTATGCTGAGGGATGGGACCTCTATGCTGAGGGATGGGACCTCTATGTTGAGGATTGGGATGGGACCTCTATGTTGAGGGATGGGACCTCTATGCTGAGGGATGGGACCTCTATGCTGAGGGATGGGACCTCTATGCTGAGGGATGGGACCTCTATGTTGAGGATTGGGATGGGACCTCTATGTTGAGGGATGGGACCTCTATGCTGAGGGATGGGACCTCTATGCTGAGGGATGGGACCTCTATGCTGAGGGATGGGACATCTATGCTGAGGGATGGGACCTCTATGCTGAGGGATGGGACCTCTATGCTGAGGGATGGGACCTCTATGTTGAGGGATGGGACCTCTATGCTGAGGGATGGGACCTCTATGCTGAGGGATGGGACCTCTATGCTGAGGGATGGGACCTCTATGCTGAGGGATGGGACCTCTATGTTGAGGATTGGGATGGGACCTCTATGCTGAGGGATGGGACCTCTATGCTGAGGGATGGGACCTCTATGCTGAGGGATGGGACCTCTATGTTGAGGATTGGGATGGGACCTCTATGTTGAGGGATGGGACCTCTATGCTGAGGGATGGGACCTCTATGCTGAGGGATGGGACCTCTATGCTGAGGGATGGGATCTCTATGCTGAGGGATGGGACCTCTATGCTGAGGGATGGGACCTCTATGCTGAGGGGTGGGACCTCTATGCTGAGGGATGGGACCTCTATGCTGAGGGATGGGACCTCTATGCTGAGGATTGGGATGGGACCTCTATGCTGAGGGATGGGACCTCTATGCTGAGGATTGGGATGGGACCTCTATGCTGAGGGATGGGACCTCTATGCTGAGGATTGGGATCTCTATGTTGAGGATTGGGGTGGGACCTCTATGCTGAGGGATGGGATCTCTATGCTGAGGGATGGGACCTCTATGCTGAGGATTGGGATCTCTATGTTGAGGATTGGGGTGGGACCTCTATGCTGAGGGATGGGACCTCTATGCTGAGGGATGGGACCTCTATGCTGAGGGATGGGACCTCTATGCTGAGGGATGGGACCTCTATGCTGAGGATTGGGATGGGACCTCTATGTTGAGGATTGGGATGGGACCTCTATGTTGAGGATTGGGATGGGACCTCTATGTTGAGGATTGGGATGGGACCTCTATGCTGAGGGATGGGACCTCTATGCTGAGGGATGGGATCTCTATGCTGAGGGATGGGACCTCTATGCTGAGGGATGGGACCTCTATGCTGAGGGATGGGACCTCTATGTTGAGGGATGGGACCTCTATGCTGAGGGATGGGACCTCTATGCTGAGGGATGGGACCTCTATGCTGAGGGATGGGACCTCTATGCTGAGGGATGGGACCTCTATGCTGAGGGGTGGGACCTCTATGCTGAGGATTGGGACCTCTATGCTGAGGGATGGGACCTCTATGCTGAGGGATGGGACCTCTATGCTGAGGGATGGGACCTCTATGCTGAGGGATGGGACCTCTATGCTGAGGATTGGGGTGGGACCTCTATGCTGAGGGATGGGACCTCTATGCTGAGGGATGGGACCTCTATGCTGAGGGATGGGACCTCTATGCTGAGGGATGGGACCTCTATGCTGAGGGATGGGACCTCTATGCTGAGGGATGGGACCTCTATGCTGAGGGATGGGACCTCTATGCTGAGGGATGGGACCTCTATGCTGAGGGATGGGACCTCTATGCTGAGGGATGGGACCTCTATGCTGAGGATTGGGATGGGACCTCTATGCTGAGGGATGGGATCTCTATGCTGAGGGATGGGACCTCTATGCTGAGGGATGGGACCTCTATGCTGAGGGATGGGACCTCTATGCTGAGGATTGGGATGGGACCTCTATGCTGAGGGATGGGACCTCTATGCTGAGGGATGGGACCTCTATGCTGAGGGATGGGACCTCTATGCTGAGGATTGGGATGGGACCTCTATGCTGAGGGATGGGACCTCTATGCTGAGGGATGGGACCTCTATGCTGAGGGATGGGACCTCTATGCTGAGGGATGGGACCTCTATGCTGAGGATTGGGATGGGACCTCTATGCTGAGGGATGGGATCTCTATGCTGAGGGATGGGACCTCTATGCTGAGGGATGGGACCTCTATGCTGAGGGATGGGACCTCTATGCTGAGGGATGGGACCTCTATGCTGAGGATTGGGATGGGACCTCTATGCTGAGGGATGGGACCTCTATGCTGAGGGATGGGACCTCTATGCTGAGGGATGGGACCTCTATGCTGAGGATTGGGATGGGATCTCCATGCTGAGGATTGGGACCTCTATGCTGAGGGATGGGACCTCTATGCTGAGGATTGGGGTGGGACCTCTATGCTGAGGGATGGGACCTCTATGCTGAGGGATGGGACCTCTATGCTGAGGGATGGGACCTCTATGCTGAGGATTGGGATGGGACCTCTATGCTGAGGATTGGGATGGGACCTCTATGCTGAGGGATGGGACCTCTATGCTGAGGGATGGGACCTCTATGCTGAGGGATGGGATCTCTATGCTGAGGGATGGGACCTCTATGCTGAGGGATGGGACCTCTATGTTGAGGATTGGGACCTCTATGCTGAGGATTGGGATGGGACCTCTATGCTGAGGGATGGGACCTCTATGCTGAGGGGGATGGGACCTCTATGCTGAGGGATGGGACCTCTATGCTGAGGGATGGGACCTCTATGCTGAGGGATGGGACCTCTATGCTGAGGGATGGGACCTCTATGGGGGATGGGACCTCTATGCTGAGGAGGGGACCTCTATGCTGAGGGATGGGACCTCTATGCTGAGGGATGGGACCTCTATGCTGAGGATGGGACCTCTATGCTGAGGGATGGGACCTCTGCTGAGGATGGGACCTCTATGCTGAGGGATGGGACCTCTATGCTGAGGGATGGGACCTCTATGCTGAGGATGGGACCTCTATGCTGAGGGATGGGACCTCTATGCTGAGGGATGGGACCTCTATGCTGAGGGATGGGACCTCTATGCTGAGGGATGGGACCTCTATGCTGAGGGATGGGACCTCTATGCTGAGGGATGGGACCTCTATGCTGAGGGATGGGACCTCTATGCTGAGGGACTGGGACCTCTATGCTGAGGGATGGGACCTCTATGGACCTCTATGCTGAGGGATGGGACCTCTATGCTGAGGGATGGGACCTCTATGCTGAGGGATGGGACCTCTATGCTGAGGGATGGGACCTCTATGCTGAGGGATGGGACCTCTATGCTGAGGATTGGGACCTCTATGTTGAGGATTGGGGTGGGACCTCTATGCTGAGGATTGGGGTGGGACCTCTATGCTGAGGATTGGGGTGGGACCTCTATGCTGAGGGATGGGACCTCTATGTTGAGGGATGGGACCTCTATGCTGAGGGATGGGACCTCTATGCTGAGGGATGGGACCTCTATGCTGAGGGATGGGACCTCTATGCTGAGGGATGGGACCTCTATGCTGAGGGATGGGACCTCTATGCTGAGGATTGGGGTGGGACCTCTATGCTGAGGGATGGGACCTCTATGTTGAGGGATGGGACCTCTATGCTGAGGATTGGGGTTGTTTCTCTGGAGTTGGTTTGTTATTTTTGTATTTGTATTATGTTGTGGTGTAGATGAAGTACTTCCTTGTAAAAGACAATGGGACTCTGCTATGATAAAAGTTATAATATGTTGTTGTAGGAGGCCCAGTTGAGTCCAGGGTTTCAGCAACAGAGTCCCACATGGTAGCCTATTCCCTATATAGACACACACAGGGCTCTAGTCAAAAGTTGTGCACTATAGCTGCAAATGAGAACTTGTTCTCAACTAGCCTACCTGGTTAAATAAAGGTGTTCTCAACTAGCCTACCTGGTTAAATAAAGGTGTTCTCAACTAGCCTACCTGGTTAAATAAAGGTGTTCTCAACTAGCCTACCTGGTTAAATAAAGGTGTTCTCAACTAGCCTACCTGGTTAAATAAAGGTGGTCTCAACTAGCCTACCTGGTTAAATAAAGGTGTTCTCAACTAGCCTACCTGGTTAAATAAAGGTGTTCTCAACTAGCCTACCCGGTTAAATAAAGGTGTTCTCAACTAGCCTACCTGGTTAAATAAAGGTGTTCTCAACTAGCCTACCTGGTTAAATAAAGGTGAAATAAAATAAAGAAATAGCGGAAAAAGGGTGTACGCTATAACTTGGGACCCAGTCAACATTGTTCCTGAGATCTGCTGCTGAGGGGTTAAAAAGCTTTCTTGTACTGTGCTGAGTTGGCTGTATCACTCAGAGATGACGTAAGGTTTCTCCTGGAACAGAAGGTGTTCAAACAACGTGTGTATTTACCTTTTGAACAAAAGCAGTGAGAAGAGACCGCCTCCTGCCAGTCAGTCTACTGGGAGAAGAGACTGTCTCCTGCCAGTCAGTCTACTGGGAGAAGAGACTGTCTCCTGCCAGTCAGTCTACTGGGAGAAGAGACATTCTCCTGCCAGTCAGTCTACTGGGAGAAGAGACCGCCTCCTGCCAGTCAGTCTACTGGGAGAAGAGACCACCTCCTGCCAGTCAGTCTACTGGGAGAGGAGACTGTCTCCTGCCAGTCAGTCTACTGTGAGTAGAGACTGTCTCCTGCCAGTCAGTCTACTGGGAGAAGAGATTGTCTTCTGCCAGTCATTCTACGATTCAGTCTACTGTGAGTAGAAACTGTCTCCTGCCAGTCAGTCTACTGTGAGAAGAGACTGTCTCCTGCCAGTCAGTCTACCAGTCAGTATACTGTTAGAAGAGACTGCCTTCCGACAGTATCTGGTCAAAGTTTACTAAGGGTTGGTAACAGGCTGATTGGTTGGCTATTTGAGCCAGTAAATGGGCTTTACTATTCTTGGGTAGAGGAATGACTCTGGCTTCCCTCCAGGCCTGAGGGCACACACTCTCTAGTAGGTTTAAATAGAAGATGTGGCAATATAATCCACTATTATCCTCAGTAATTTTCCATCTAGATTCTATATTGTCAGACCCCGGTGTTTTGTCATTGTTGATAGACATCAATCACAACTATGTACAGCTGCAGTGATCGGTTAGCTGCTCAGATAGCAGGTGTTTAAAGTTGGTGAGGGAGATAAAAGTCTCCAACTTCAATGATTTTTGCAATTCGTTCCAGTCACAGGCAGCAGAGAACTGGAAGGAAAGGTGGCCAAATGAGGTGTTGGCTTTAGGGATGATCAGTGAGATACACCTGCTGGAGCGCGTGCTACGTGTGGGTGTTGCCATCGTGACCAGTGAACTGAGATAAGACGGAGCTTTACCTAGCATGGACTTGTGGATGACCTGGAGCCAGTGGAGTGGGTCTGGCGACGAATATGTAGCAAGGGCCAGCTGACTAGAACATACAGGTCGCAGTGGTGGGTGGTATAAGGTGCTTTAGTAACAAAGCGGATGGCACTGTAATAAACTGCATCCAGTTTGCTGAGTAGAGTATTGGAAGCCATTTTGTAGATGACATCGCCGAAGTCGAGGATCGGTAGGATAGTCAGTTTTACTAGGGTAAGTTTGGCGGCGTGAGTGAAGGAGGCTTTGTTGCGAAATAGAAAGCCGATTCTAGATTTGATTTTGGATTGGAGATGTTTGATATGAGTCTGGAAGGATTTGATTTGATTTGATTTGAGTTTACAGTCTAGCCAGACACCTAGGTACTTATAGATGTTCACATATTCTAGGTCGGAACCATCCAGGGTGGTGATGCTAGTCGGGCGTGCGGGTGCAGGCAGCAAACGGTTGAAAAGCATGCATTTGGTTTTACTAGCGTGTAAGAGTAGTTGGAGGCCACAGAAGGAGTGTTGTATGGCATTGGAGCTCGTTTGGAGGTTAGATAGCACAGTGTCCAAGGAAGGGCCAGAAGAATACAGAATGGTGTTGTCTGCGTAGAGGTGGATCAGGGAATCGCCCGCAGCAAGAGCAACATCATTGATATATACAGAGAAAACAGTCGGCCCGAGAATTGAACCCTGTGGCACCCCCATAGAGACTGCCAGAGGACTGGACAACATGCCCTCCGATTTGACACACTGAACTCTGTCTGCAAAGTAATTGGAGAACCAGGCGAGGCAGTCATTAGAAAAACCGAGGCTACTGAGTCTGCCGATAAGAATATGGTGATTGACAGAGTCGAAAGCCTTGGCCAGGTCGATGATGACGGCTGCACAGTACTGTCTTTTATCGATGGCGGTTATGATATCGTTTAGTACCTTTAGCGTGGCCATCTGATTCAATGAATGAAGGAGCCAAGTTGTTTTTTTTCACCAAAACTTCATTTAATTAAGGTGCTCTAAAGCTTTTTACTCTCATTCTTCATGTCATTTATTTTTGTTTCATAGTTGCTTTGTCTTTTTATTCTTACGTTTGCCAATCGATTGGGCAGCCAGACTTATTTGCAATACCTTTGGCATCATCCCTCTCAACCATATCATTTTCAATAAAAAATAAATAAAATTACTCATCAATCCAAGAGGATTTAACAGTTTTTACAGTAATTTTCTTAATGGGTTCATGTGTGGTTTATTAGTAACTGGAATAAGTAGTTTCATAAATGTGTCAAGTGCAGCAAATATTCTTTCCTTCAACAACATAGGAATCTCTACAAAACTTCCAGTATGACCTCTTATACACTATATTAGGCCCAACCTTTGGAACTGTGGTTTTCCTAGATATGGCTCCTATATTGTGATCACTACATCTGATGGATCTGGATACTGCTTTCAAGCATGTTTTTTTCAGCATTAGTAAAGATGTGATCAATACATGTTGATGATTTCATTCCTGTGCTGTTTGTAAACTACCCTGGTAGGTTGACTGATAACCTGAACCAGGTTGTGTCACGTTCTGACCTTAGTTCGTTTGTTACGTCTTTGTTTTAGTATGGTCAGGGCGTGAGTTGGGTGGGTTGTCTATGATTTGCTATTTCTATGTTTGGCCTGGTATGGTTCTCAATCAGAGGCAGCTGTCTATCGTTATCCCTGATTGAGAACCATATTTAGTTAGCCGGTTTTCTATTGTGTTTCGTGGGTGATTGTTTTCTGTGTCTGCACCAGCCAGAACTTTTTCCGGTCGTTTCTATTTGTTATTTTTGTTATTTCCGTGTTCATTTGAATAAATATGGACACATAACATGCTGCACCTTGGTCCTCCTTTTCTCCTTCAAATGATGATCGTTACAGAATCACCCAACACCAAAGGACCAAGCAGCGTGGTAACGGGCAGCAGCAGCGATCTCAGGACTCCTGGACATGGGAGGAGATCCTGGACGGCAAAGGACCCTGTGCACAGGCTGGAGAATATCGCCACCCCAAGGCAGAGCTGGAGGCAGCGAAAGCTGAGAGGCGGCGGTATGAGGAGGCAGCAAGGCAGCATGGCTGGAAGCCCGAGAGGCAGCCCCAAAAATGTATTGGGGGGGCACACGGTGAGTGTGGCGAAGTCAAGTAGGAGACCTGCGCCAATTCCCCGTGCTTACCGTGGAGAGAGAGGGACCGGGCAGGCACCGTGTTATGCCATGAGGCGCACAATGTCCCCGGTGCGCAGGCATAGCCCAGTGCGGTACATAGCAGTGCCTCGTATCGGCCTGGCTAGGTTGGGCATCGAGCCAGGTGCCATGAAGCCGGCTTAGCGCATCTGGTCTCCACTGTGTCTCCTCGGTCCGGGGTACATGGACCCAGTCCTACGCATGGTGTCCCCGGTTCGCCAGCACAGCCCTACCTGGTCACGGGGAGCATTCAGCCAGGTAGGGTTGGGCAGGCTCGGTGCTCGAGACCTCCAGTGCGCCTTCACGGTCTGGTCTATCCTGTGCCACCTCCATGCACCAGCCCTCCGGTGGCAGCCCCCCGCACCAGGCTGTCTCTCCGTCTCCTCCCTACAGGTGCCCTCCTGCCCAGTGCTGCCAGAGACTCCCATCTGTCCTGAGCCGCCAGAGTCGCCCGTCTGTCCGGAGCCGCCAGAGTCGCCCGTCTGTCCGGAGCCGCCAGAGTCGCCCGTCTGTCCGGAGCCGCCAGAGTCGCCCGTCTGTCCGGAGCCGCCAGAGTCGCCCGTCTGTCCGGAGCCGCCAGAGTCGCCCGTCTGTCCGGAGCCGCCAGAGTCGCCCGTCTGTCCTGAGCCGCCAGAGTCGCCCGTCTGTCCGGAGCCGCCAGAGTCGCCCGTCTGTCCGGAGCCGCCAGAGTCGCCCGTCTGTCCGGAGCCGCCAGAGTCGCCCGTCTGTCCGGAGCCGCCAGAGTCGCCCGTCTGTCCGGAGCCGCCAGAGTCGCCCGTCAGTCAGGAGCCGCCAGACCCGCCCGTCAGTCAGGACCCGCCAGAGCCGCACGTCAGTCAGGAGCCGCCAGAGCCGCTCGTCAGCCAGGAGCCGCCAGAGCCGTCCGTCAGCCAGGAGCCGCCAGAGTTTCCCGCCTGTCCGGTGCTGCCGGAATCTCTCGTTCATCCGGTGCTGCCGGAATCTCCCGTCCAGGACCTGTGGCTTGGATCACAGAGATGGGTAAAGAGGCGGAGAAAGACTATGTTAATATGGGCTATTTCTAGCACTTTTCTGGGATGCTTGATTGTTTTTAATGCTTTACTGGGAAGCTTAGCAGAGGACATGCTCATGTTATATTTATTTGTTTTTAATGCTTTACTGGGAAGCTTAGCAGAGGTAGACATGCTCAGATTATTTTTATTTGTTTTCAATGCTTTACTGGGAAGCTTAGCAGAGGTAGACATGCTCAGGTTATTTTATTTGTTTTTAATGCTTTACTGGGAAGCTTAGCAGAGGTAGACATGCTCAGGTTATTTTGCTTTGTTTTTAATGCTTTAATGGGAGACTTTAATGTATTAAAAATCGTAACATTTAGGCCAACGTTTGTACCACAACTAAAGTTAAATAAATAACTCTAAATTAAGCATATAGGAGTACCTGTTTCTTTGTTAAATGCTCAACACAGAATAGCAGAACACAGACACCTCACAAGTCCTTAACTGGCAGCTTCATTAACAAGTACCCACAAAACACCAGTCTCAATGTCAACAGTGAAGAGATGACTCCAGGATAATGGCTGATTAAGTTCGAATAACAGACTGGAAGTTTCAAAAGGAGGGTGTGCTTGGAATCATTGTTCTGCACGAAATGGACTTCACAGACAATGTTATTGCTGCCAGTAATATTGCACCTAAATCAACTATTTATTGCTTCATTAAGTCCTTCAATTGTGTTGAAGAAGGCTTCAGGGCGCCCAAGAACGTCCAGCAAGTGCCAGGACCGTCTCCTAAAGTTGATTCAGCTGCAGGATCAGGGCACCACCAGCACAGAGCTTTCTCAGGAATGGCAGCAGGCAGGTGTGAGTGCATCTGCATGCACAGTGAGGAGAAGACTTTTGGAGGATGTCCCAGTGTCAAGCAGGGCAGGAAAGAAGCCACTTCTCTCCAGGAAAAACATCAGGGACAGACTGATATTCTGCAAAAGGAACAGGGATTGGACTGCTGAGGACCTGGGTAAAGTCATTTTCTCTGATGAATCCCCTTTCCGATTGTTTGGGGCATCTTGAAAAAAGCTTGTCCCGTGAAGACAAGGTGAGCGCTACCATCAGTCCTGTGTCATGCCAACAGTAAAGCATCCTGAGCCATTCATGTGTGGGGTTGCTTCTCAGCCAAGGGAGTGGGCTCACTCACAATTTTGCCAAACTTCACTGCCATGAATAAAGAATGGTACCAACATATCCTCCGAGAGCAACTTCTCCCAACCATCCAGGAACAGTTTGGTGATGAACAGTGCTTTTTCCATTATGATGGAGTGCCTTGCCATAAGGCAAAAGTGATAAATAATTGGCTCGGGGAACAAAACATTGATATTTTGGGTCCATGGCCAGGAAACTCCCCAGACCTTAATCGCATTGAGAACTTGTGGTCAATCCTTAAGAGGTGGGTGGACAAACAAAAACCCACACATTCTGACAAACTCCAAGCATTGATTATGCAAGAATGGGCTGCCATCAGTCAGGAAGTGGCCCAGAAGTTAATTGACAGCATGCAAGGGTGGATTGCAGAGGTCTTGAGAAAGAAGGGTCAACACTGCAAATATTGACTCTTTGCATCAACTTCATGTAATTGCCAATAAAAGTCTTTGACACTTATGAAATGCTTGTAATTCTACTTCAGTATTCCATAGTAACATCTGACAAAAATATCTAAAGACACTGAGGCAGCAGATTTTGTGGAAATTAATATTTGTGTCATTCTCGAAACTTTTGGCCACTACTCTACACACAATATCCCATAATAACAAAGCAAAAACAGGTTTTTATACATTCATCCCTGAGATGCTTCTACAACTTGATTGGAGTCCACCTGTTTTAAATTAAATTGATTGGACATGATTTGGAAAGGCTGTCTGTTCACTGAACTTGCTACCTTGTCTAGGACCTGCTGTTTTGGACTCAATCTCTCCCGCACCTGCTGTCTCTAACTCTGAATGATTGGCTATGAAAAGCCAACTGACATTAACTCCTGAAGTGTTGACCTGTTGGGCCCTCTACAACCACTGTGATTATTATTATCTGACCCTGCTGGACATCTATGAACCTTTGAACATAATGGCCGTGTTCTGTTATAATCTTCACCTGGCACAGCCAGGGGAGGACTGGCCACCCCTCAGAGCCTGGTTCCTCTATAGGTTTCTTGCTAGGTTCTGGCCTTACTACGTGCTTCTACATCTGCATTGCTTGCTGTCTGGGGTTTT
>NC_060188.1:98442197-98492197 GCF_021184085.1 Oncorhynchus gorbuscha
CACCACCACCACCATATCACCACCATATCACCACCACCACCACCATCCCCCTCCACCACCACCACCACCACCACCACCACCATATCACCACCACCACCACCACCACCACCACCACTACCATCACCATCCCCTCCACCACCACCACCACCATATCACCACCACCACCACCATCCCCCTCCACCACCACCACCATCACCACCACCACCACCACCACATCACCACCACCACCACCACCACCACCACATAACCACCACCACCACCACCACCATCCCCTCCACCACCACCACCACCACCACCACCACCACCACCACCACCATCACCACCACCACCACCACCACCACCACCACCACCACCACCACCACCACCACCACCACCACCACCACCACCACCACCACCACCACCACCACCATATCACCACCACCACCACCACCACCACCACCACCACCACCACCACCACCACCACCACCACCACCACCACCACCACCACCACCATCACCACCATCACCACCACCACCATCACCACCACCACCACCACCACCACAACCACCACATAACCACCACCACCACCACCACCACCACCACCACCACCACCACCACCACCACCACCACCACCACCACCACCACCACCACCACCACCACCATATCACCACCATCCCCCTCCACCACCACCACCATCGTCACCACCACCCTCATCACCACCACCACCATCACTACCATCATCTCCACCACCACCACCATCACCACCATCAACATCTTCACCACCCTCATCACAATCACCACTTCCCCCCCTCCACCATCACCACCATCATCACCACCACCACCACCATCCCCCTCTACCACCATCATCATCTTCATCACCACCATCATCATCTTCATCACCATAACCACCATCACCACCACCCTCATCTCCATCACCACCACCCCCTCCACCATCACCACCATCATCACCACCACCATCCCCTCCACCACCACCATCATCATCATCATCACTACCATCCCCCTCCACCACCATCACCACCATCATCATCACCACCACCACCATCAACATCATCATCACCACCACCATCACCACCATCATCATCATCATCACCACCACCATCATCATTATCCCAAATGTCACCCTATTTCTCCATTGGGCTCTTGTCAACAGTAATGCAGTATATTTGGAACATGGTACCATTAATCAGGGTACCATTTGGGGCTCCTACAGACCCTAAATAATCAGGGTACCATTTGGGGTTCCTACAGACCCTAAATAATCAGGGTACCATTTGGGACTCCTACAGACCCTAAATAATCAGGGTACCATTTGGGACTCCTACAGACACTAAATAATCAGGGTACCATTTGGGACTCCTACAGACACTAAATAATCAGGGTACCATTTGGAACTCCTACAGACCCTAAATAATCAGGGTACCATTTTGGACTCCTACAGACACTAAATAATCAGGGTACCATTTGGGAATCAAACAGACACTAAATAATCAGGGTACCATTTGGGACATCATCATATTCACCACTATTATTATCATTATTCAGCAGAACCAAAAGTATTATTTCACTGCTGTATCCCAGAAGACATGTCTTAATGAGGAGCGTTGTTAGTGATAATAAAGTGTAGCTTCCTGTTTGGCCAGCAGGTGTCAGTATGATCGTGTGTAGTTCTGTCTTTGGCCAGCACGTGTCAGTATGATAGAGTGTAGTTCTATGTTTGGCCAGCAGGTGTCAGTATGATAGTGTATAGTTCCCTGTTTGGGAGCAAGAGGGACAGGTTTAGGGGGGAGGGACAGGGGGGTTGGGAGGGAGGGACAGGTTTAGGGGGAGGAACATTGTGAGTGGGAGGGAGAGGGACAGTGTGAGTGGGAGGAAGAGGTTTAAGAGAGGGATGGTGTGAGTGTGAGGGACAGTGTGAGGTCGAGGGACAGGTTTAGGGGGAGGGTGTGTTGAGAAGGAGAGAGATAAATAGATTGAGAGTATTGATATTGATTATTCCTACAATAAGGAGCTGTCAGGCACATGGTTAGCTATTCTGAAAGGTTAAGGTTGTCACGAGGCAGACAGCCGTAGCGATACAACATGGGTTCAAATAGTATTTACACTAATTGTAATACTGAATCTCTGCTTGATTGAGCTTGTTTGGCGCCTTGGAACCAATAGAATAGTTGCAATGAGTGTAAACCCAGCCAATCTGGAACTCTGGCTAGACCAGAGCAAACCCCATGAGTAATTCAAATATTTTCTGTTGTAATTGAACCCAGGTCTGGTAATAACGCAGTACTGATTCCTGTAAATCCACGGTCTCAAGTTCAACATCCCTGACTCTTCGCCAAAAGAATATCAAATGATCCAGTACATCATTCACCCCCCCCTCTATGACCCAGTACATTCACACCCCCTCTATGACCAAGTACATACACACCCCCTCTATGAACAAGTACATTCACACCCCCTCTATGACCAAGTACATTCACACCCCCTCTATGACCAAGTACATACACAACCCCTCTATGACCCAGTACATTCACACCCCCTCTATGACCCAGTACATCATTCACATCCCATTTACGACCCAGTACATTATTCACACCCCTCTATGACCCAGTACATTCACACCCCCTCTATGACCCAGTACATCATTCACATCCCATTTACGACCCAGTACATTATTCACACCCCCTCTATGACCCAGTACATTCACACCCCCTCTATGACCCAGTACATTCACACCCCCTCTATGACCCAGTATATTCACACTCCCTCTATGACCCAGTATATCATTCACATCCCCTCTACAAGACCTAACACATTAGAGACAACAACCCTGTAGACCAGACCTAACACTATTAGAGACAACAACCCTGTAGACAAGACGTAACACTATTAGAGACAACAACCCCCTGTAGACCAGACCTAACACTATTAGAGACAACAACCCTTAGAGACAACAACAACCCTGTAGACAAGACGTAACACTATTAGAGACAACAACCCTGTAGACCAGACCTAACACTATTAGAGACAACAACCCTGTAGACAAGACGTAACACATTAGAGACAACAACCCTGTAGACCAGACCTAACACTATTAGAGACAACAACCCTGTAGACCAGACCTAACACTATTAGAGACAACAACCCTGTAGACAAGACCTAACACATTAGAGACAACAACCCTGTAGACCAGACCTAACACTATTAGAGACAACAACCCTGTAGACAAGACGTAACACATTAGAGACAACAACCCTGTAGACAAGACGTAACACATTAGAGACAACAACCCTGTAGACAAGACGTAACACATTAGAGACAACAACCCTGTAGACAAGACGTAACACATTAGAGACAACAACCCTGTAGACAAGACCTAACACATTAGAGACAACAACCCTGTAGACAAGACCTAACACTATTAGAGACAACAACCCTGTAGACAAGACGTAACACATTAGAGACAACAACCCTGTAGACAAGACGTAACACATTAGAGACAACAACCCTGTAGACAAGACGTAACACATTAGAGACAACAACCCTGTAGACAAGACCTAACACATTAGAGACAACAACCCTGTAGACAAGACGTAACACATTAGAGACAAAAACCCTGTAGACAAGATGTAACACATTAGAGACAACAACCCTGTAGACAAGACCTAATCCATTAGAGACAACAACCCTGTAGACAAGACACCAACCCTCTAGACAATAAATCACTATTAGAGACAAAAACCCTGACAATAGACAATAACAATCCCTAATCCACTAATAGAATAGAGACAAAACCCTGTTAACCCTAATCCACTAATAGAGACAATACAATACTAATCCACTAATAGAGACAACAACCCTCTAGAGACAACAACCCTGTTAACAATCCCTAATCCACTAATAGAGACACCAACCCTCTAGACAATACCTAATCCACTAATAGAGACAACAACCGTGTTGTTATCTAATCCACTAATAGAGACAACAACCCTCTAGACAATACCTAATCCACTAATAGAGACAACAACCCTGTTAACAATCCCTAATCCACTAATAGAGACAAACCCTCTAGACAATACCTAATCCACTAATAGAGACATCAACCCTGTTAACAATCCCTAATCCACTAATAGAGACAACAACCCTTAATACCTAATCCACTAATAGAGACAACAAAATCCCTAATAGAGACCACAACCCTCTAGACAATACTAATCCACTAATAGAGACAACAACCCTGTTAACAATCCCTAATCCACTAATAGAGACACCAACCCTCTAACAATACCTAATCCACTAATAGAGACAACAACCCTGTTGACAATCCATAATCCACTAATAGAGACAACAACCCTAATCCACTAATAGAGACAACAACCCTCTAGACAATACCTAATCCACTAATAGAGACAACAACCCTCTAGACAATACCTAATCCACTAATAGAGACAACAACCCTGTTAACAATCCCTAATCCACTAATAGAGACACCAACCCTCTAGACAATACCTAATCCACTAATAGAGACAACAACCCTGTTAACAATCCCTAATCCACTAATAGAGACAACAACCCTCTAGACAATACCTAATCCACTAATAGAGACAACAACCGTGTTGTTATCTAATCCACTAATAGAGACCACAACCCTCTAGACAATACCTAATCCACTAATAGAGACAACAACCCTAATCCACTAATCACCAACCCTCTACAATCCTAATCCACTAATAGAGACCACAACCCTCTAGACAATACCTAATCCACTAATAGAGACAACAACCCTGTTAACAATCCCTAATCCACTAATAGAGACACCAACCCTCTAGACAATACCTAATCCACTAATAGAGACAACAACCCTGTTGACAATCCATAATCCACTAATAGAGACAACAACCCTATTGTAATCTAATCTACTAATAGAGACAACAACCCTCTAGACAATACCTAATCCACTAATAGAGACAACAACCGTGTTGTTATCTAATCCACTAATAGAGACACAAACCCTGTTAACAATCCCTAATCCACTAATAGAGACAACAACCCTATTGTAATCTAATCCACTAATAGAGACAAGAACCCTATTGTAATCTAATCCACTAATAGAGACAACAACCCTGTTGACAATCCATAATCCACTAATAGAGACAAGAACCCTGTTGACAATCCATAATCCACTAATAGAGACAACAACCCTATTGTAATCTAATCCACTAATAGAGACAACAACCCTGTTGACAATCCCTAATCCACTAATAAACCATTTAAAAAGATCAGCCTTTCCCATCTTCGTCTTCCCCTAAATCAGAACCTGATATTAAGTCTGCATTACCATCAATTCAACCTCATTTTACATAATAGACTGCATGAATAATAGACTGCATGAATAAAAAAAGTCCATCATTTAAAAAAAAACGAAATTAATCCATATTTGTACAATGTAATGTGGTATGTATCAGGATGTATCGGGATGTATCGGGATGTATCGGGAACTACTTCAACAGGAGGTACTGTAGCTATTACACACAGCCATGTTGTAATCGTTGAGTCATTGAACATGTGGTTGTTTACATATAATTTATCGCCCGCTAGATAAACATTCTGCTTCTCTGATCAGAGCCTTTTGAAAGTGGAGTAGAGGACACGTCTCTCCACTATTTCATGGGGAAATGGTTAATTATTAGAGAATGGGGGTGTTCTTCAATTCCCTTCCCTGTTGTTTAACAAGGCAATTCAACTTCCCTCTGCTCTGCCACTGTCACGCCTTGGTCATTGTATTTTGTGTTTCTCGTTATATATTTTGGTCAGGCCAGGGTCCTTCTGTAGCTCAGTTGGTAGAGCATGGAGCTTGTAACGCCAGGGTAGTGGGTTCGATCCCCGGGACCACCCATGCGTAGAATGTATGCACACATGACTGTAAGTCGCTTTGGATAAAAGCGTCTGCTAAATGGCATATATTATTATTATTATTATATTATTAGTTAGGCTTGGCTGCCTGAGGCGGTTCTCAATTGGAGTCAGGTGATTCTCGTTGTCTCGGATTGGGAACCGTATTTAGGTAGCCTGAGTTCACTTTGTAATTTGTGGGTGTTTGTTCCTCTCTCTGTGTTGTAGTCGCCATTTGGCTGTAATTAGTTTCACGTTCCGTTCTGTTGTTTTTGTATTTAGTTTCAGTTATTTCATGTACCGCGATTCAGTTCATTAAAGTCATGAGTAACCTACACGCTGCATTTCGGTCCGACTCTCTTTCTTCAACAGACGAACGCCGATACAGAAACACCCACCTCTCACGGACCGAGCAGAGTGTAACTGGCAACGACGTAGATAACTGGCAGGAGCTAAAGGAGGACGTTATGGAAGGTAGAGGCATGGTGTATACGACGTGGGAGGAAATCGACAGGTGGTCGGCCGACCCAGAGAGAGTGCAGGAGCCCGTCTGGGATTCGCTGCAGCAATGCGAAGAGGGCTACAGGCGAATGGAGTCAATAAAAAAAGAGAAGGCGGCGCAGAGCGAAAACCGAAAGTCAACCCAAAAAATGTATTGGGGGGGGGGGGGGGGGTTCAGGGAGAGTATGGCTGAGTCAGGAGATAGACCTGAGCCAACTCTCCTTGTTTATCGTGAGGAGCCAAGGAGGAGACCAGAACCAGAGCCAGTGTTAGAGGTGAGCGAAGCAGAGACTGGGAAGGAGTTAATGGGGAAAGTGGAGTGGAGAGTAATGAGGGAGTTGCTAGCTTGGTGCTATAGATATAATATTCGTCCGACAGATCGTGTCGGGGATTTGATAGCACCTGAGTTAGCGCTCTATACTCAACCTGAGGTGCGTGTTAGTCGGCTGGTGAAGTTGGTGCCAGCCTCACGCACCAGGCCTCCTGTGCACATCCCTAGCCTTGCACGTCCTGTGCCTACACTGCTCTCAAGATCTCCAGTACGCCTTCACGGTCTAGCCCATCCTGTGCCACCTCCACACACCAGTCCTCCGGTAGCAGCTCCCCGCACCAGGCTTCCTGTGTGTGTCCTCGATCCAGTACCACCAGTTCCAGCACCACGCACCAGGCCTCCAGTGCGCCTCGCCTGTTCAGCGCAGCCAGCGCTTTTCTCCTCTCCTGCGCTGCCGGAGTCTCCCGCCTGTTTAGCACAGCCAGAGCCTTTCTCCTCTCCTGCGCTGCCGGAGTCTCCCGTCTGTCCAGCGCCGCCAGTGCCGCCAGTCTGCCCAGCGCCGCCAGTGCTCCCAGTCTGCCCAGCGCCGCCAGTGCTCCCAGTCTGCCCAGCGCCGCCAGTGTTCCCAGTCTGCCCAGTGCTACCAGCGCCGCCAGCGCCGCCAGTCTGCCCAGCGCCGCCAGCGCCGCCAGTCTGCCCAGCGCCGCCAGTCTGCCCAGCGTCACCAGTCTGCCAGGATCCGCCAGAAGTGCCAGTCTGCCAAGATCCGCCAGAAGTGCCAGTCAGCCATGATCTTCTAGATCGGCCAGACAACCTGACTCTTCCAGTTCCGTCAGCCAGCCAGGATTTACCGGAGCCTACTACCTGCCTGAGCTTCCTCTCAGTACTGGGCTTCCTCTCAGTACTGGGCTTCCTCTCAGTACTGGGCTTCCCCTTAGTACTGGGCTTCCCCTCAGTACCGGGCTTCCCCTCAGTCCCGGGCTGTTTCTGTCCCGAGCTGCCCCTCTGTCCCGAGCTGCCCCTCTGTCCCGGGCTGCCCCTCTGTCCCGGGCTGCCCCTCAGTCCCGGGCTGCCCCTCAGTCCCGAGCTGCCCCTCTGTCCTGAGATGCCCCTCTGTCCTGAGATGCCCCTCTGTCCTGAGATGCCCCTCTGTCCCGAGTTGCCCCTCTGTCCCGAGCTGCCCCTCTGTCACGAGCTGCCCCTCTGTCAGGAGCTGCTCCTCAGTTATGTGGGGATCTGGGTGAGGACTATTAGGCCATGGTCGGCAGAGAAGGTGGATTATCCCAGGACGTGAAGGGGAGGAAATAGGACATTAATGGAGTGGGGTCCACGTCCCGAGCCAGAACCGCCACCATGGACAGACGCCCACCCGGACCCTCCCTATGCTCTTGAGGTGCGTCCGGGAGTCCGCACCTTAGGGGGGGGGGTTCTGTCACGCCTTGGTCATTGTATTTTGTGCTTCTCATTATATATTTTGGTCAGGCCAGGGTGTGACATGGGTTTATGTGTTGGGTTCGTATTGGGGTTTTATTAGCATTGGGATTGTGTATGATTAGGGGTGTGTCTAGTTAGGCTTGGCTGCCTGAGGCGGTTCTCAATTGGAGTCAGGTGATTCTCGTTGTCTCGGATTGGGAACCGTATTTAGGTAGCCTGAGTTCACTTTGTAATTCGTAGGTGTTTGTTCCTGTCTCTGTGTTGTAGTCACCAGATAGGCTGTAATTAGTTTCACGTTCCGTTCTGTTGTTTTTGTATTTAGTTTCAGTTATTTCATGTACCGCGATTCAGTTAATTAAAACCACTTGCTCCTACCTGGCATGCAGGCGTCCCATCTAGAGCTCTGGAAATGCAAATGCGCTACGCTAAATGCTAATAGTATTAGTTAAGACTCAAACGTTCATTAAAATACACATGCAGGGTATTGAATTAAAGCTACACTCGTTGTGAATCCAGGCAACAAGTCAGATTTTTAAAATGCTTTTCGGCGAAAGCATGAGAAGCTATTATCTGATAGCATGTAACACCACAAAAGACCCGCAGGGGACGTAAACAAAATAATTAGCATAGTCGTCGCTACACAAACCGCACAATAAAATATAAAACATTCATTACCTTTGACCATCTTCTTTGTTGGCACTCCTAGATGTCCCATAATCACTATTGGGTCTTTTTTTCGATTAAATCGGTCCATATATAGCCTAGATATCGTTCTATGTAGACTGTGTGATAAACGGAAAAAAATAGCGTTTCATAACGTAACGTCATTTTTTAAAATTCAAAAAGTCGACGATAAACTTTCACAAAACACTTCGAAATACTTTTGTAATGCAACTTTAGGTATTAGTACACGTTAATAAGCGATAAAATTCATCAGGAGGCGATGTAACTTCTATAGGTGTCGTCTGGAAAAAAACATGGCCGGAGAGAGCTCGACGGAGGGAATCGATTCCCTTGAACCGGTTAGACCAAGAATCAAAGCTGAATCAAATGACAAGACTCTAGACAACGTGTGGTAGCTGTAGGCGCTGAAACCTCGGTCTCATGTAATTCGGTTCACTTTGAACAATTCCTGGAAGTAAGCGCAAGGATATTTATTTCCATTTTCAGTGATCAGGTTTTCCTGCTCTATTCGATGAAACTCACGCTCTGTTAAAGTCACAGCCGTGATTTAACCAGTTTTATAAACGTCTGAGTGTTTTCTATCCACACATACTAAACATATGCATATACTATATTCCTGGCATGAGTAGCAGGGCGCTGAAATGTTGCACGATTTTTAACAGAATGTTCGAAAAAGTAGAGGGTAGACTGAAGAGGTTAAAGTCATAAGTAACCTACACGCTGCATTTCGGTCCGACTCTCTTTCTTCAACAGACAAACGCCGTTACAGCCACCGAAATGGTGAACCTTTTGAAAATCATTTGTTGCCACCCGTTCGTCAGTCATCCTTTCATGAAACACCTGGACTTTTCCTCCGTTGACTGATAGTTTACATCCTCTTTTATTCACTTAACAGTATTACTGTATTCCCTTTATAACAGTATTACTGTATTCCCTTTATAACAGTATTACTGTATTCCCTTTATAACAGTATTACTGTATTCCCTTTATAACAGTATTACTGTATTCCCTTAATAACAGTATTACTGTATTCCCTTAATAACAGTATTACTGTATTCCCTTTATAACACTTACTGTATTCCCTTTATAACAGTATTACTGTATTCACTTAATAACAGTATTACTGTATTCCCTTAATATTAATAACACTATTACTGTATTCCCTTAATATTAATAACACTATTACTGTATTCCCTTTATAACACTTACTGTATTCCCTTAATAACAGTATTACTGTATTCCCTTTATAACAGTATTACAGTATTCCCTTTATAACACTTACTGTATTCCCTTTATAACAGTATTACTGTATTCACTTAATAACAGTATTACTGTATTCCCTTAATATTAATAACACTATTACTGTATTCCCTTAATATTAATAACACTATTACTGTATTCCCTTTATAACACTTACTGTATTCCCTTAATAACAGTATTACTGTATTCCCTTTATAACAGTATTACTGTATTCCCTTAATAACAGTATTACTGTATTCCCTTAATAACACTATTACTGTATTCCCTTTATAACAGTATTACTGTATTCACTTAATAACAGTATTACTGTATTCCCTTAATATTAATAACACTATTACTGTATTCCCTTTATTACACTTACTGTATTCCCTTAATAACAGTATTACTGTATTCCCTTTATAACAGTATTACTGTATTCCATTAATAACAGTATTACTGTATTCCCTTTATAACACTATTACTGTATTCCATTAATAACAGTTTTACTGTATTCCCTTTATAACAGTATTACTGTATTCCATTAATAACAGTTTTACTGTATTCCCTTTATAACAGTATTACTGTATTCCCTTTATAACAGTATTACTGTATTCCATTAATAACAGTTTTACTGTATTCCCTTTATAACAGTATTACTGTATTCCATTAATAACAGTATTACTGTATTCCCTTTATAACACTATTACTGTATTCCATTAATAACAGTTTTACTGTATTCCCTTTATAACAGTATTACTGTATTCCATTAATAACAGTTTTACTGTATTCCCTTTATAACAGTATTACTGTATTCCCTTTATAACAGTATTACTGTATTCCATTAATAACAGTATTACTGTATTCCCTTTATAACAGTATTACTGTATTCCATTAATAACAGTATTACTGTATTCCCTTTATAACACTATTACTGTATTCCCTTTATAACGGTATTACTGTATTCCCTTTATAACAGTATTACTGTATTCCATTAATAACAGTATTACTGTATTCCCTTTATAACAGTATTACTGTATTCCATTAATAACAGTTTTACTGTATTCCCTTTATAACAGTATTACTGTATTCCCTTAATAACAGTATTACTGTATTCCCTTAATAATCTTGCGGTGAAGGAGAGTCGGAGAGTCGGACCAAAATGCAGCGCGGTATTCTTGATACATGTTTAATGACGATGAAAAAAACGAGCAATACAAAAACAACAAACGGAACGTGAAAACAGCCTATCTGGTGCAGACAACCACAGAGACAAGAACAATCACCCACGAAACACTCAAAGAATATGGCTGCCTAAATATGGTTCCCAATCAGAGACAACGATAAACACCTGCCTCTGATTGAGAACCACTCCAGACAGCCATAGACTATGCTAGATACCCCCACTAAGCCACAAACCCAATACCTAACAAAACCCCAAGACAAAACACACCACAATAAACCCATGTTTAATAATAATATATGCCATTTAGCAGACGCTTTTATCCAAAGCGACTTACAGTCATGTGTGCATACATGTCACACCCTGGCCTGACCAAAATAATAAAGAAAACACAAAATACTAAGACCAGGGCGTGACAACTGTATTCCCTTTATAACAGTATTACTGTATTCCCTTAATAACACTATTACTGTATTCCCTTAATAACACTATTACTGTATTCCCTTAATAACACTATTACTGTATTCCCTTTATAACAGTTTTACTGTATTCCCTTTATAACAGTATTACTGTATTCCCTTTATAACAGAATTACTGTATTCCCTTTATAACAGAATTACTGTATTCCCTTTATAACAGAATTACTGTATTCCCTTTATAACAGAATTACTGTATTCCCTTTATAACAGTATTACTGTATTCCCTTTATAACAGAATTACTGTATTCCCTTTATTACAGAATTACTGTATTCCCTTAATAACACTATTACTGTATTCCCTTAATTACACTATTACTGTATTCCCTTTATAACAGAATTACTGTATTCCCTTTATAACAGTATTACTGTATTCCCTTTATAACAGAATTACTGTATTCCCTTTATAATATAATTACTGTATTCTCCTAATAACACTATTATTCTTCATTCTTCTGCACTTTAGATGAAGTATTGTGGCTTTCATTGTTTAATTATCATACCGTAGCCTCTCTATGGTGTTCTTAGGGTGTCCCACAGTAGTTTGTTTTATCATTGTACCATAGCCTCTCTATGGTGTTCTTAGGGAGTCCACGGTAGTTTGTTTTATCATAGTACCGTAGCCTCTCTATGGTGTCTTTTAGGGAGTCCCACAGTTGGTTGTTTTATCATTGTACCGTAGCCTCTCTATGGTGTCTTTTAGGGAGTCCCACAGTTGGTTGTTTTATCATTGTACCGTAGCCTCTCTATGGTGTCTTTTAGGGAGTCCCACAGTTGGTTGTTTTATCATTGTACCGTAGCCTCTCTATGGTGTCTTTTAGGGAGTCCCACAGTTGGTTGTTTTATCATTGTACCGTAGCCTCTCTATGGTGTCTTTTAGGGAGTCCCACAGTTGGTTGTTTTATCATTGTACCGTAGCCTCTCTATGGTGTCTTTTAGGGAGTCCCACGCTTGTTTTCAATATCTTATTTTCCACTCGTATTTCTTCCATCATTTTATCACTGTAATCCATTCCTGTTTTTAAGGCATCAACCTCCCCCAGCAGCCCAGGCAGTAGATCCAGTTTTTTCAACTGCTCTCTCATGCTGGTAATCAATCTTTTCCAGACATAGTTATAAAAACATCTCCAATGTTAGGGTTGGAATTTTAGATGACGGTTTCGCTCTCAAAGCTTGAGGTCTTCGGTTCGGTGTACCTGATTAGTTTTCAAGGATATCAAAATGCTGATCAAGAAATAGTTGAAGATTCTCTATATTATCCAGAATGTTTGTTTTGTCACCTAATCCTCAACTCTCATGATTAATTCATGGAGCAAGCTGTGCCTACCACGCTGCCACCTGTCACATCACCAGCCATTCCAGTCTTCCTCTGGGCCTATAGCAGACAGCCAGAGAGGATATAATGACTGACTATACCAGAGAGTTGGAGAGGAGATAATGACGGGCTATAGCAGACAGAGATGACTGGCTATAGCAGACAGAGAGGAGATAATGACTGGCAATACCAGAGAGTTGGAGAGGAGATAATGGTGAACTAATATATAAATATAATAATATATGCCATTTAGCAGACGCTTTATCCAAAGCGACTTACAGTCATGTGTGCATACATTCTACGTATGGGTGGTCCCGGAATCGAACCCACTACCCTGGTGAACTATAGCAGACAGAGAGAATAGAGACAGAGAATATAATGACTGGCTATAGCAGACAGAGGTGACTGGCAGACAGAGAGGAGATAATAATGCAGACAGAGAGGAGATAATAATGAATGGCAGAGAGAATATAGAGAGAGGTTGGAGAGGAGATAATGGCGGGCTATAGCAGACAGAGAGAATATAATGACTGGCTATAGCAGACAGAGATGACTGGCTATAGCAGACAGAGAGGAGATAATGACTGACAATACCAGAGAGTTAGAGAGGAGATAATGACGGGCTAAAGCAGACAGTTAGAGAGGAGATAATGACTGACTATACCAGCCAGTTAGAGAGGAGATAATGACTGGCTATACCAGGCAGTTAGAGTGGAGATAATGACTGGATAGCAGACAGTGTGGAGATAATGACTGGTTATAGCAGACAGTTAGAGAGGAGATAATGGATGGCTATATCAGACATTTCGAGAGGAGATAATGACTGGCTATAGTAGACAGTTAGAGAGGAGATAATGACTGGCTATATCAGACAGAGCGGAGATAATGACTGGCTATATCAGACATTTTGAGAGGAGATAATGACTGACTATAGCAGACAGTTAGAGAGGAGATAATGACTGCTTTATCAGATAGTTAGAGAGGAGATAATGACTGGTTATAGCAGACAGTGTGGGGATAATGACTGGCTATAGCATACAGTTAGAGAGGGAATAATGACTGTCAATACCAGACAGTTGGAGAGGAGATAATGATGGGCTATAGCAGACAGAGATAATATACTGACTGGCTCTAGCAGACAGAGATGACTGGCTATATCAGACAGCGTGGAGATAATGACTGGCTATATCAGACATTTAGAGAGGAGATAATGACTGGCTATAGTAGACAGTTAGAGAGGAGATAATGGTGGGCTATATCAGACATTTAGAGAGGAGATAATGACTGGCTATAGTAGACGGTTAGAGAGGAGATAATGACTGGCTATAGTAGATGGTTAGAGAGGAGATAATGACTAGCTATAGCAGACAGTTAGAGTGGAGATAATGACTGGCTATAGTAGAAAGTTAGGGTGGAGATAATGAGTGGCTATAGCAGCCAGTTAGAGTGGAGATAATGACTGGCTATAGCAGACAGTTAGAGTGGAGATAATGACTGGCTATAGCAGACAGTTAGAGTGGAGATAATGACTAGCTATAGCAGACAGTTAGAGAGGAGATAATGACTGGCTATATCAGAGAGTGTGGAGATCATGACTGGCTATAGCAGACAGTTAGAGTGGAGATAATGGCTTCGGCTGGTGGAGGTCCTGATGAACCATGTCCAGATAAAGCATCATGTTAATGTTACTACTGGTTGGCTGGTGGAGGCCCTGTAGAACCACGTCCAGATAAAGCATCATGTTAATGTTACTACTTAGCTTCGGCTGGTGGAGGTCCTGACGAACCACGTCCAGATAAAGCATCATGTTAATGTTACTACTGGTTGGCTGGTGGAGGTCCTGTAGAACCATGTCCAGATAAAGCATCATGTTAATGTTACTACTGGTTGGCTGGTGGAGGTCCTGACGAACCACGTCCAGATAAAGCATCATGTTAATGTTACTACTGGTTGGCTGGTGGAGGTCCTGTAGAACCATGTCCAGATAAAGCATCATGTTAATGTTACTACTGGTTGGCTGGTGGAGGTCCTGTAGAACCAGGTCCAGATAAAGCATCATGTTAATGTTACTACTGGTTGGCTGGTGGAGGTCCTGACGAACCACGTCCAGTTAAAGCATCATGTTAATGTTACTACTTAGCTTCGGCTGGTGGAGGTCCTGATGAACCACGTCCAGATAAAGCATCATGTTAACGTTACTACTGGTTGCCTGGTGGAGGTCCTGTAGAACCACGTCCAGATAAAGCATCATGTTAATGTTACTACTGGTTGCCTGGTGGAGGTCCTGTAGAACCACGTCCAGATAAAGCATCATGTTAATGTTACTACTGGTTGCCTGGTGGAGGTCCTGTAGAACCACGTCCAGATAAAGCATCATGTTAATGTTACTACTGGTTGCCTGGTGGAGGTCCTGTAGAACCACGTCCAGATAAAGCATCATGTTAATGTTACTACTGGTTGCCTGGTGGAGGTCCTGTAGAACCACGTCCAGATAAAGCATCATGTTAATGTTACTACTGGTTGCCTGGTGGAGGTCCTGTAGAACCACGTCCAGATAAAGCATCATGTTAATGTTACTACTGGTTGGCTGGTGGAGGTCCTGTAGAACCACGTCCAGATAAAGCATCATGTTAATGTTACTACTGGTTGGCTGGTGGAGGTCCTGTAGAACCACGTCCAGATAAAGCATCATGTTAATGTTACTACTGGTTGGCTGGTGGAGGTCCTGTAGAACCACGTCCAGATAAAGCATCATGTTAATGTTACTACTGGTTGGCTGGTGGAGGTCCTGTAGAACCACGTCCAGATGAAGCATCATGTTAATGTTACTACTGGTTGGCTGGTGGAGGTCCTGTAGAACCACGTCCAGATAAAGCATCATGTTAATGTTACTACTGGTTGGCTGGTGGAGGTCCTGGAGAACCACGTCCAGATAAAGCATCATGTTAATGTTACTACTGGTTGGCTGGTGGAGGTCCTGTAGAACCATGTCCAGATAAAGCATCATGTTAATGTTACTACTGGTTGGCTGGTGGAGGTCCTGTAGAACCAGGTCCAGATAAAGCATCATGTTAATGTTACTACTGGTTGGCTGGTGGAGGTCCTGACGAACCACGTCCAGTTAAAGCATCATGTTAATGTTACTACTTAGCTTCGGCTGGTGGAGGTCCTGACTCCACGTTTGATAAAGCATCATGTTAACGTTACTACTGGTTGCCTGGTGGAGGTCCTGTAGAACCACGTCCAGATAAAGCATCATGTTAACGTTACTACTGGTTGGCTGGTGGAGGTCCTGTAGAACCACGTCCAGATAAAGCATCATGTTAATGTTACTACTGGTTGCCTGGTGGAGGTCCTGTAGAACCACGTCCAGATAAAGCATCATGTTAATGTTACTACTGGTTGCCTGGTGGAGGTCCTGTAGAACCACGTCCAGATAAAGCATCATGTTAATGTTACTACTGGTTGCCTGGTGGAGGTCCTGTAGAACCACGTCCAGATAAAGCATCATGTTAATGTTACTACTGGTTGCCTGGTGAGGTCCTGTAGAACCACGTCCAGATAAAGCATCATGTTAATGTTACTACTGGTTGCCTGGTGGAGGTCCTGTAGAACCACGTCCAGATAAAGCATCATGTTAATGTTACTACTGGTTGCCTGGTGGAGGTCCTGTAGAACCACGTCCAGATAAAGCATCATGTTAATGTTACTACTGGTTGGCTGGTGGAGGTCCTGTAGAACCACGTCCAGATAAAGCATCATGTTAATGTTACTACTGGTTGCCTGGTGGAGGTCCTGTAGAACCACGTCCAGATAAAGCATCATGTTAATGTTACTACTGGTTGGCTGGTGGAGGTCCTGTAGAACCACGTCCAGATAAAGCATCATGTTAATGTTACTACTGGTTGGCTGGTGGAGGTCCTGTAGAACCACGTCCAGATAAAGCATCATGTTAATGTTACTACTGGTTGGCTGGTGGAGGTCCTGTAGAACCACGTCCAGATAAAGCATCATGTTAATGTTACTACTGGTTGGCTGGTGGAGGTCCTGTAGAACCACGTCCAGATGAAGCATCATGTTAATGTTACTACTGGTTGGCTGGTGGAGGTCCTGTAGAACCACGTCCAGATAAAGCATCATGTTAATGTTACTACTGGTTGGCTGGTGGAGGTCCTGGAGAACCACGTCCAGATAAAGCATCATGTTAATGTTACTACTGGTTGGCTGGTGGAGGTCCTGTAGAACCACGTCCAGATAAAGCATCATGTTAATGTTACTACTGGTTGGCTGGTGGAGGTCCTGGAGAACCATGTCCAGATAAAGCATCATGTTAATGTTACTACTGGTTGCCTGGTGGAGGTCCTGTAGAACCATGTCCAGATAAAGCATCATGTTAATGTTACTACTGGTTGCCTGGTGGAGGTCCTGTAGAACCATGTCCAGATAAAGCATCATGTTAATGTTACTACTGGTTGCCTGGTGGAGGTCCTGTAGAACCACGTCCAGATAAAGCATCATGTTAATGTTACTACTGGTTGCCTGGTGGAGGTCCTGACGAACCACGTCCAGATAAAGCATCATGTTAATGTTACTACTGGTTGCCTGGTGGAGGTCCTGTAGAACCACGTCCAGATAAAGCATCATGTTAATGTTACTACTGGTTGCCTGGTGGAGGTCCTGTAGAACCATGTCCAGATAAAAACGGGGTGGAAAAGTTCAATGAAAAAAGTAGAGCGAGGGAAAAAATATATATAAAACGGTAATTAAAAAGAAAAAACCGTTGGCAGGTAGCAAAGAAACGTTAGCCAGTCATTAAACCTGTAAACAAGTCTATACATTGGGATGACATTGAATCAATGAGTAAAACTGATTGGATTTGCAAAAAGTCATCAACTTGTTTGTTATAGCCAGGATAATCTCCTCTCTGTCTGCTATAGCCAGGATAATCTCCTCTCTGTTTGTTATAGCCAGGATAATCTCCTCTCTGTTTGTTATAGCCAGGATAATCTCCTCTCTGTTTGTTATAGCCAGGATAATCTCCTCTCTGTTTGTTATAGCCAGGATAATCTCCTCTCTGTTTGTTATAGCCCGGATAATCTCCTCTCTGTCTGCTATAGCCAGGATAATCTCCTCTCTGTTTGTTATAGCCAGGATAATCTCCTCTCTGTTTGTTATAGCCAGGATAATCTCCTCTCTGTTTGTTATAGCCAGGATAATCTCCTCTCTGTTTGTTATAGCCAGGATAATCTCCTCTCTGTTTGTTATAGCCAGGATAATCTCTCCTTGTTATAGCCAATCTGTTTGTTATAGCCAGGATAATCTCCTCTCTGTTTGTTATAGCCAGGATAATCTCCTCTCTGTCTGCTATAGCCAGGATAATCTCCTCTCTGTTTGTTATAGCCAGGATAATCTCCTCTCTGTTTGTTATAGCCCGGATAATCTCCTCTCTGTTTGTTATAGCCAGGATAATCTCCTCTCTGTTTGTTATAGCCAGGATAATCTCCTCTCTGTTTGTTATAGCCAGGATAATCTCCTCTCTGTCTGCTATAGCCAGGATAATCTCCTCTCTGTTTGTTATAGCCCGGATAATCTCCTCTCTGTTTGTTATAGCCCGGATAATCTCCTCTCTGTTTGTTATAGCCAGGATAATCTCCTCTCTGTTTGTTATAGCCCGGATAATCTCCTCTCTGTTTGTTATAGCCAGGATAATCTCCTCTCTGTTTGTTATAGCCAGGATAATCTCCTCTCTGTTTGTTATAGCCAGGATAATCTCCTCTCTGTCTGCTATAGCCAGGATAATCTCCTCTCTGTTTGTTATAGCCCGGATAATCTCCTCTCTGTTTGTTATAGCCCGGATAATCTCCTCTCTGTTTGTTATAGCCAGGATAATCTCCTCTCCGTTTGTTATAGCCCGGATAATCTCCTCTCCATTTGTTATAGCCAGGATAATCTCCTCTCTGTCTGCTATAGCCAGGATAATCTCCTCTCTGTCTTCTATAGCCAGGATAATCTCCTCTATGTCTGCCATAGCCAGGATAATCTCCTCTCCGTTACAAACGCTGAAACCCCACCTCTTCCTTCAACAGTTATAGACCGGATAATCTCCTCTCTGTTTGTTATAGCCAGGATAATCTCCTCTCTGTCTGCTATAGCCAGGATAATCTCCTCTCCGGTTGTTATAGCCAGGATAATCTCCTCTCTGTTTGTTATAGCCAGGATAATCTCCTCTCTGTCTGCTATAGCCAGGATAATCTCCTCTCCGTTTGTTATAGCCCGATAATCTCCTCTCCGTTTGTTATAGCCCGGATAATCTCCTCTCTGTTTGTTATAGCCCGGATAATCTCCTCTCTCTTTGTTATAGCCAGGATAATCTCCTCTCCGTTTGTTATAGCCCGGATAATCTCCTCTCTGTTTGTTATAGCCCGGATAATCTCCTCTCTGTTTGTTATAGCCAGGATAAGCTCCTCTCTGTCTGCTATAGCCAGGATAATCTCCTCTCTGTCTTCTATAGCCAGGATAATCTCCTCTATGTCTGCCATAGCCAGGATAATCTCCTCTCCGTTTGTTATAGACCGGATAATCTCCTCTCTGTTTGTTATAGCCAGGATAATCTCCTCTCTGTCTGCTATAGCCAGGATAATCTCCTCTCCGGTTGTTATAGCCAGGATAATCTCCTCTCTGTTTGTTATAGCCAGGATAATCTCCTCTCTGTCTGCTATAGCCAGGATAATCTCCTCTCCGTTTGTTATAGCCCGATAATCTCCTCTCCGTTTGTTATAGCCCGGATAATCTCCTCTCTGTTTGTTATAGCCCGGATAATCTCCTCTCTCTTTGTTATAGCCAGGATAATCTCCTCTCCGTTTGTTATAGCCCGGATAATCTCCTCTCTGTTTGTTATAGCCCGGATAATCTCCTCTCTGTTTGTTATAGCCAGGATAAGCTCCTCTCTGTTTGTTATAGCCAGGATAATCTCCTC
The DNA here is from genome assembly GCF_021184085.1 of Oncorhynchus gorbuscha. Lineage (NCBI taxonomy): Eukaryota > Metazoa > Chordata > Actinopteri > Salmoniformes > Salmonidae > Oncorhynchus > Oncorhynchus gorbuscha. The sequence goes on from NC_060188.1 coordinate 98,462,159, forward strand.
TCTGTTTGTTATAGCCCGGATAATCTCCTCTCTGTTTGTTATAGCCAGGATAATCTCCTCTCTGTTTGTTATAGCCAGGATAATCTCCTCTCTGTTTGTTAAAGCCAGGATAATCTCCTCTCTGTTTGTTATAGCCAGGATAATCTCCTCTCTGTTTGTTATAGCCCGGATAAAATAATTTGTAAGTCGCTCTGGTGGCGAATCGCATCTCTGCATGTCTGGCAGACATATCAGTGTGGATGACGGATCACCACCTCAAGCTGAACCTCGGCAAGACGGAGCTGCTCTTCCTCCCGGGGAAGGACTGCCCGTTCCATGATCTCGCCATCACGGTTGACAACTCCATTGTGTCCTCCTCCCAGAGCGCTAAGAACCTTGGCGTGATCCTGGACAACACCCTGTCGTTCTCAACCAACATCAAGGCGGTGGCCCGTTCCTGTAGGTTCATGCTCTACAACATCCGCAGAGTACGACCCTGCCTCACACAGGAAGCGGCGCAGGTCCTAATCCAGGCACTTGTCATCTCCCGTCTGGATTACTGCAACTCGCTGTTGGCTGGGCTCCCTGCCTGTGCCATTAAACCCCTTCAACTCATCCAGAACGCCGCAGCAGCCCGTCTGGTGTTCAACCTTCCCAGTTTTCTCACGTCACCCCGCTCCTCCGTTCTCTCCACTGGCTTCCAGTTGCTCGCATCCGCTACAAGACCATGGTGCTTGCCTACGGAGCTGTGAGGGGAACGGCACCTCAGTACCTCCAGGCTCTGATCAGGCCCTACACCCAAACAAGGGCACTGCGTTCATCCACCTCTGGCCTGCTCGCCTCCCTACCACTGAGGAAGTACAGCTCCCGCTCAGCCCAGTCAAAACTGTTCGCTGCTCTGGCCCCCCAATGGTGGAACAAACTCCCTCACGACGCCAGGACAGCGGAGTCAATCAACACCTTCCGGAGACACCTGAAACCCCACCTCTTTAAGGAATACCTAGGATAGGATAAGTAATCCCTCTCACCCCCCAGCCAAGATTTAGATGCACTATTGTAAAGTGACTGTTCCACTGGATGTCATAAGGTGAATGCACCAATTTGTAAGTCGTTCTGGATAAGAGCGTCTGCTAAATGACTTAAATGTAATGTAAATGTAAGAGCGTCTGCTAAATGACTTAAATGTAAATGTAAATAATAACATGATGTTTTATCTGGACATGGTTCATCAGGACCTCAACCAGCCAACCAGTAGTAACATTAACATGATGCTTTATCTGGACGTGGTTCATCAGGACCTCCACCAGCCAACCAGTAGTAACATTAACATGATGCTTTATCTGGACGTGGTTCATCAGGACCTCCACCAGCCAACCAGTAGTAACATTAACATGATGCTTTATCTGGACATGGTTCGTCAGGACCTCCACCAGCCAACCAGTAGTAACATTAACATGATTGTCACGCCTTGTTCATTGTATTTTGTGTTTTTGTTATATGTTTGGGTAGGCCAGGGTGTGACATGGGTTTATGTGTTGTTTTTCGTATTGGGGTTTGTATTATTTGGGATCGCGGCTGATTAGGGGTGTTGTATAGGCTTGGCTGCCTGAGGCGATTCTCAATCAGAGTCAGGTGATTCTCGTTGTCTCTGATTGGGAACCGTATTTAGGTAGCCTGGTTTCACTTTGTATTTTGTGGGTGATTGTTCCTGTCTCTGTGTAGTGTTCACCAGATAGGCTGTAATAGGTTTCACCAGATAGGCTGTAATAAGTTTTCGTTCCGTTTGTTGTTTTTGTATTTATGAGTTATTTCATGTATAGGCTTTTCATTTATTAAAGATCATGATTAACAAACACGCTGCATTTGTTGTTTCCTTCAACAGACAAACGCTGTTACAATGATGCTTTATCTAGACCTGGTTCGTCAGGTTTTTGTATTTATAGTTAGTAACATTAACATGATGCTTTATCTGGACGTGGTTCATCAGGACCTTAAAACCAGTAGTAACATTAACATGATGCTTTATCTGGACGTGGTTCATCAGGACCTCCACCAGCCAACCAGTAGTAACATTAACATGATGCTTTATCTGGACGTGGTTCTACAGGACCTCCACCAGGCAACCAGTAGTAACATTAACATGATGCTTTATCTGGATGTGGTTCATCAGGACCTCCACCAGCCAACCAGTAGTAACATTAACATGATGCTTTATCTGGACATGGTTCATCAGGACCTCCACCAGCCAAACAGTAGTAACGTTAACATGATGCTTTATCTGGACGTGGTTCTACAGGACCTCCACCAGCCAACCAGTAGTAACGTTAACATGATGCTTTATCTGGACGTGGTTCTACAGGACCTCCACCAGCCAACCAGTAGTAACATTAACATGATGCTTTATCTGGACGTGGTTCGTCAGGACCTCCACCAGCCAACCAGTAGTAACATTAACATGATGCTTTATCTGGACGTGGTTCTACAGGACCTCCACCAGCCAACCAGTAGTAACATTAACATGATGCTTTATCTGGACGTGGTTCTACAGGACCTCCACCAGCCAACCAGTAGTAACATTAACATGATGCTTTATCTGGACGTGGTTCGTCAGGACCTCCACCAGCCAAACAGTAGTAACATTAACATGATGCTTTATCTGGACGTGGTTCTACAGGACCTCCACTAGGCAACCAGTAGTAACATTAACATGATGCTTTATCTGGACGTGGTTCCACAGGACCTCCACCAGCCAACCAGTAGTAGTGGTTCTCCAGGACTTCCACCAGCCAACCAGTAGTAACATTAACATGATGCTTTATCTGGACGTGGTTCATCAGGACCTCCACCAGCCAACCAGTAGTAACATTAATATGATGCTTTATCTGGACGTGGTTCTACAGGGCCTCCACCAGCCAACCAGTAGTAACATTAACATGATGCTTTATCTGGACATGGTTCGTCAGGACCTCAACCAGCCGAAGCTAAGTAGTAACATTAACATGATCCCTTCTAATTGCAGTCGCTGTACTCATAATATACAGGAGAACGATCGCCTTACAGCGAAGATAGCTGTGCCAGAAGCCCAGCTTCAGATGCAATCGTTAGCCAAGGGTAATTTCAGTGTAGGAAAGGATGAAACTGCGTCTGTGCCACCAGTAAGTACAGATAGTAGTATAAATCCCCTCGCACAGTCCCCGCAGCCGGACAACTTTCTCATGGCTTCTGGAGGGAAATGCTGTAGAAATGCTCAACCGGTGTCGCTCATTCAGCCGACAAAACATTCAACCAGTTCTCCCCATTAAGAAGCAAGTCGGAGTCTTGAGGCAGAGCCTTCTCTTGTCTCTACTCCTCCCGTTACGTTGTCTGAGACGCCGAAGCTTCCCACCATTAGCTCTGACAAATTCAAAACCCTAGTCATTGGCGACTCCATTACCCACAGTATTAGACTTAAAATGAATCATCCAGCGATTATACACTGTTTACCAGGGGGCAGGGCTACCGACGTTAAGGCTAATCGGAAGATGGTGCTGGCTAAATCTAAAACTGACGAGTTTAGAGAGTATAGAGATATTGTTATCCATGTCGGCACCAACAATGTTAGGATGAAACATTGAGGTCACCAAGCGCAACATAGCTTCAGCGTGTAAATCAACTAGGAAGATGTGTCTGCATCGAGTAATTGTCTCTGGCCTCCCCTCAGTTAGGGGGAGTGATGAGCTCTACAGCAGAGTCTCACAACTCAATCGCTGGTTGAAAACTGTTTTCTGCCCCTCCCAAAATATATCATTTGTATATAATTGGCCCTCTTTCTGGGACTCACCCACAAACAGGACCAAGCCTGGCCTGCTGAGGAGTGATGGACTCCATCCTAGCTGGAGGGGTGCTCTCATCTTATCTACCAACATAGACAGGGCTCTAACTCCTCTAGCTCCACAATGAAATAGAGTGCAGGCCAGGCAGCAGGCTGTTTCCCAGCCTGCCAGCATAGTGGAGTCTGTCACTAGCCCAGTCAGTGTCGTCAGCTCAGCTATCCCCATTGAGACCGTGTCTGTGTCTTGATCTAGATCAGGCAAAACTAAACATGACGGTGTTTGCCTTTGCAATCTCACTGCAATATAGACCTCCTCCAATCCTGTCATTATTGAAAGAGATCTTGATACCTCACATCTCAAAATAGTGCTACTTAATGTTAGATCCCTCACTTCCAAGGCCATCATAGTCAATGAAGTAATCACTGGTCATAATCTTGATGTGATTGGCCTGACTGAAACATGGCTTAAGCCTGATGAATTTACTGTGTTAAATGAGGCCTCACCTCCTGGTTACACAAGTGACCATATCCCCCACAAATCCAGCAAATGTGGAGGTGTTGCTAACATTTATGATAGCAAATTTTAATTTACAAAAAAAAAACAGACGTTTTCTTTTCTTGAGCTTCTAGTCATGAAATCTATGCAGCCTACCCAATCACTTTTTTTTACAGGCCTCCTGGGCTGGTATTTACAGCGTTCCTCACTTTGTAGCGAGCAGAGTACTAGAGCACTAGAGTACAAATTTCGGTGAACCACCTAACTGAGGAACTACATTTAACATTTAACTTGCCTAGATGCAGTCGCACCCCAAAAACATCTGTCATTGTGTTATTGACTCTACGTTTGTTTATGTGTAACTCTGTGTTGTTGTTTGTGTTGCACTGCTTTGCTTTATCTTGGCCAGGTCGCAGTTGTAAATTAGAACTTGTTCTCAACTGGCCTACCTGGTTAAATAAAGGTGAAATAAACTAAAATAAAATGAAGTGAGAAACTAGCTCCCTGGTATACAGAAAATACCCGAGCTCTGAAGCAAGCTTTCAGAAAATTGGAACGGAAATGGCGCCACACTTGGAAAGACAGTACCGTGCAGTATCAAAGAGCCCTTACTGCCACTCAATCATCCTTTTTCCCCAACTTAATTAATTGAGGAGAATAAGAACAATCCTAAATTTATTTTTGATAATGTTGCAAAACTAAAAAGCAGCATTCCTCAAGAGAAGATGGCTTTCACTTCAACAGTAATACATTCATTAACTTCTTTGACAAAAAGATCATTACCATTAGAAAGCAAATTATGGACTCCTCTTTAAATCTGCGCATTTCTTCAAAGCTCAGTTGCCCTGAGTCTGCACAATACTGCCAGGACCTAGTGTCACACCCTGATCTGTTTCACATGTCCTTGTGATTGTCTCCACCCCCTCCAGGTGTCAATTATTTTCCCTGGTGTATTTATCCCTGTGTTTCCTTTCTCTCTGTGAAAGTTTGTCTTGAATGTTCAAGTCAACCAGTTTTTCCCATGGGTCTTTCTATTCCCTTTTACTAGTCCTCTCGGTCTTGACCTTTGCCTGTTTTTCTGGACTCCATTCCCACCTGCATTAACATTCTGCCTGGCCTTGACCTTGAGCCTGCCTGCCATTCTTGAACTCTGAACTGGTTTTGACATTTTGCCTGTCCACGACCATTCTCTTGCCTACACTTCTCTTGAAAAAGCCAAACATTGACCCCAAAAATATAAAAAACTATCAGCCTATTTCGTATCTCCCAATCCTCTCAAAGAATTTCAAAGAAACTGCAACTCACTGGGTTCCTGAGGACAAACAATGTATACGAAACGCTTCAGTCTGGTTTTAGGCCCGATCATAGCACTGAGACTGCACTTGTGAAGGTGGTAAATTACCTTTTAATGGCGTCAGACCAAGGTTCTGAATCTGTCCTCTTGCACCTAGACCTTAGTGTTGCTTTTGATACCATCGATCACCACATTCTTTTGGAGAGATTGGAAACCCAAATTGGTCTAGAGGGACAAGTTCTGGCCTGGTTTCGATCTTATCTGTCAGTAAGATATCAGTTTGTCTCTGTGAATGGTTTGCCCTCTGACAAATCAACTGTACATTTCAGTATTTCTCAAGGTTCCGTTTTAAGACCGTTTCCACTCTATATTTGACCTCTTGGTGATGTCATTCGGAAACACAATGCCAACTTTCACTGCTATGCGGACGATACACAGCTGTACATTTCAATGAAACATGGTGAAGCCCCAAAATGTCCTTCCCTGGAAGCCTTTGTTTCAGACATAAGGAAGTGGATGGAGGCAAATGTTTTACTTTTAAACTCGGACAAAACAGAGATGCTTGTTCTAGGTCCCAAGAAACAAAGACATCTTCTGTTGGATCTGACAATTCATCTTAATGGTTGTACAGTTGTCTCAAATAAAACTGTGAAGGACCTCGGCGTTACTCTGGACCCTGATCTCTCTTTTGAAAAACATAAAAAACATTTTTTTTTTAAAGGACAGCTTTTTTCCATCTTTGTATTAATGCAAAAATCAGAATCTTTCTGTCCAAAAATTTGGCAGAAACTTTATTGATGTTTTTGTTACTTCTAGATTAGTCTACTGCAATGCTCTACTTTCCAGCTACCCGGATGAAGCTCTAAATGAACTTCAGTTAGTGCTGAACACAGCTTCTAGAATCTTGACTAGAACCCCAAAAATGTGATCATATTACTCCAGTGCTAGACTCCCTACACTGGCTTCCTGTCAAAGCAAGGGCTGATTTCATGGTTTTACTGCTAACCTACAAAACATTACATGGGCTTGCTCCTACCTATCTCTCTGATTTGGTCCTGCCGTACATACCTACACGTACGCTATGGTCACAAGACGCAGGCCTCCTAATTGTACCTATAATTTCTAAGCAAACAGCTGGAGGCAGGGCTTTCTCCTATAGAGCTCCATTTTTATGGAATGGTCTGCCTACCCATGTGAGAGACGCAAACTCGGTCTCAACCTTTAAGTCTTTACTGAAGACTCATCTCTTCAGTGGTTCATATAATTGAGTGTAGTCTGGCCCAGGAGTGGGATGGTGAACGGAAAGGCTCTGGAGCAACGAACCGCCCTTGCTGTCTATGCCTGGCCGGTTTCCGTCTTTCCACTGGGATTCTCTGCCTCTAAACCCATTACAGGGGCTGAGTCACTGGCTTACTGGTGCTCTTCCATGCCGTCCCTGCAGGGGGTGCGTCTGTTGAGTGGGTTGAGTTATGATCTTCCTGTCTGGGTTGGCGCCCCCCCTCCCCTCGGGTTCGTGCCGTGGGGGATATCATTGTGGGCTATACTCAGCCTTGTCTCAGGGTAGTAGGTTGGTGGATGAAGATATGCCTCTAGTGGTGTGGAGGCTGTGCTTTGGCAATGTGGGTGGGGTTATGTCCTGTCTGTTTGGCCCTGTCCGGGGGTATCGTCGGACAGGGCCACAGTGTCTCCTGACCCCTAGTGTCTTAGCCTCCAGTATTTATGCTGCAGTAGTTTATGTGTCGGGGGGCTAGGGTCAGTCTGCTATATCTGGAGTACTTCTCCTGTCTTATCATGTGTCCTGTGTGAATTTAAGTATGCTCCCTCTAATTCTCTCTTTCTTTCTCTGTCTCCTTTTCTCTCTCTTTCTCTCTCTCTCTTTCTATCTCTCTTCTCTCGGAGGACCTGAGCCCTAAGACCATGCCTCAAGACTACCTGGCCTGATGATTCCTGCTGTCCCCAGTCCACCTGGTCATGCTACTGCTCCAATTTCAAGTGTTCTGCCTGCGGCTATGGAACCCTGACCTGTTCACTGGACGTGCTACCTTGTCCCGGACCTGCTGTTTTCAACTCTCTCTCTATCGCACCTGCTGTCTCTAACTCTGAATGATTGGCTATGAAAAGCCAACTGACATTTACTCCTGAGGTGCTGACCTGTTGCACCCTCTACAACCACTGTGATTATTATTATCTGACCCTGCTGGTCATCTATGAACGTTTGAACATCTTGGCCATGTTCTGTTATAATCTCCACCCGGCACAGCCAGAAGAGGATTGGCCACCCCTCAGAGCCTGGTTCCTCAGAGCCTCGTTTCTTTCTAGGTTCCGGTCTTTCTAGCGAGTTTTTCCTAGACACCGTGCTTCTACATCTGCCTTGCTTGCTGTTTGGGGTTTTATGCTGGGTTTATGTACAGTACTTTGTCACATCGGCTGATGTAAACAGAGATTTATCAATAAATGTGAGCCAGTGGCATAAAGTATAGGAGTTTTAGAGGACGTCCTGCTACACATTCAGCTAACGGAGAGAGTAATTAACCTGGAGAGACGGAGAGAGTAATTAACCTGGAGAGATGGAGAGAGTAATGAACCTGGAGAGATGGAGAGAGTAATGAACCTGGGGAGAGTAATGAACCCGGTGAGAGTAATGAACCCGGAGAGATGGAGGGAGTAATGAACCTGGAGAGAGTAATGAACCCGGAGAGAGTAATGAACCCGGAGAGATGGAGAGAGTAATGAACCTGGAGAGATGGAGAGAGTAATGAACCTGGAGAGATGTAGAGAGTAATGAACCCGGAGAGATGTAGAGAGTAATGAACCTGGAGAGAGTAATGAACCTGGAGAGATGGAGAGAGTAATGAACCTGGAGAGATGTAGAGAGTAATGAACCTGGAGAGAGTAATGAACCTGGAGAGATGGAGAGAGTAATGAACCTGGGGAGAGTAATGAACCTGGGGAGAGTAATGAACCTGGGGAGAGTAATGAACCTGGAGAGATGGAGAGAGTAATGAACCTGGAGAGAGTAATGAACCTGGAGAGATGGAGAGAGTAATGAACCTGGAGAGAGTAATGAACCTGGGGAGAGTAATGAACCTGGGGAGATGGAGAGAGTAATGAACCTGGAGAGATGGAGAGAGTAATGAACCTGGAGAGATGGAGAGAGTAATGAACCCGGAGAGATGGAGAGAGTAATGAACCTGGGGAGAGTAATGAACCTGGGGAGAGTAATGAACCTGGAGAGATGGAGAGAGTAATGAACCCGGAGAGATGGAGGGAGTAATGAACCTGGAGAGAGTAATGAACCCGGAGAGAGTAATGAACCCGGAGAGATGGAGGGAGTAATGAACCTGGAGAGAGTAATGAACCCGGAGAGAGTAATGAACCCGGAGAGATGGAGGGAGTAATGAACCTGGGGAGATGGAGAGAGTAATGAACCTGGAGAGATGGAGAGAGTAATGAACCTGGAGAGATGGAGAGAGTAATGAACCTGGAGAGATGGAGAGAGTAATGAACCTGGAGAGAGTAATGAACCTGGGGAGAGTAATGAACCTGGGGAGAGTAATGAACCTGGGGAGAGTAATGAACCTGGGGAGATGGAGAGAGTAATGAACCTGGAGAGATGTAGAGAGTAATGAACCTGGAGAGATGGAGAGAGTAATGAACCTGGAGAGAGTAATGAACCTGGAGAGATGGAGAGAGTAATGAACCTGGAGAGATGGAGAGAGTAATGAACCTGGAGAGATGGAGAGAGTAATGAACCCGGAGAGATGGAGAGAGTAATGAACCTGGAGAGATGGAGAGAGTAATGAACCCGGAGAGATGGAGAGAGTAATGAACCTGGAGAGATGGAGAGAGTAATGAACCCGGAGAGATGGAGAGAGTAATGAACCTGGAGAGATGGAGAGAGTAATGAACCCGGAGAGATGGAGAGAGTAATGAACCTGGAGAGATGGAGAGAGTAATGAACCTGGAGAGATGGAGAGAGTAATGAACCCGGACAGATGGAGAGAGTAATGAACCTGGAGAGATGGAGAGAGTAATGAACCTGGAGAGATGGAGAGAGTAATGAACCTGGAGAGATGGAGAGAGTAATGAACCCGGAGAGATGGAGAGAGTAATGAACCTGGAGAGATGGAGAGAGTAATGAACCCGGAGAGATGGAGAGAGTAATGAACCTGGAGAGATGGAGAGAGTAATGAACCTGGGGAGAGTAATGAACCTGGGGAGAGTAATGAACCCGGAGAGATGGAGAGAGTAATGAACCTGGAGAGATGGAGGGAGTAATGAACCTGGAGAGATGGAGAGAGTAATGAACCTGGAGAGATGGAGAGAGTAATGAACCTGGAGAGATGGAGAGAGTAATGAACCTGGAGAGATGGAGAGAATAATGACCCTGGGGAGAGTAATGAACCCGGAGAGAGTAATGAACCTGGAGAGAAAGTGGAATCTCAATTCAATGGCTCAGACACAAGAGGCATGTGGCAGGGTCTACAGTCAATCACGGACTACAAGATGAAATCCAGCCCAGTCACGGACCAGGATATCTTGCTCCCAGGCAGACTAAATAACTTTTTTGCCCGCTTTGAGGACAATACAGTGCCACTGACACGGCCTGCAATGGAAACATGCAGTCTCTCCTTCACTGCAGCCGAGGTGAGTAAGACATTTAAACGTGTTAACCCTCGCAAGGCTGCAGGCCCAGACGGCATCCCCAGCCGCGCCCTCAGAGCATGCGCAGACCAGCTGGCCGGTGTGTTTACGGACATATTCAATCAATCCCTATACCAGTCTGCTGTTCCCACATGCTTCAAGAGGGCCACCATTGTTCCTGTTCCCAAGAAAGCTAAGGTAACTGAGCTAAACAACTACCGCCCCGTAGCACTCACTTCCGTCATCATGAAGTGCTTTGAGAGACTAGTCAAGGACCATATCACCTCCACCCTACCTGACACCCTAGACCACTCCAATTTGCTTACCGCCCAAATAGGTCCACAGACGATGCAATCTCAACCACACTGCACACTGCCCTAACCCACCTGGACAAGAGGAATACCTATGTGAGAATGCTGTTCATCGACTACAGCTCGGCATTCAACACCATAGTACCCTCCAAGCTCGTCATCAAGCTCGAGACCCTGGGTCTCGACCCCGCCCTGTGCAACTGGGTACTGGACTTCCTGACGGGCCGCTCCCAGGTGGTGAGGGTAGGCAACAACATCTCCTCCCCGCTGATCCTCAACACGGGGGCCCCACAAGGGTGCGTTCTGAGCCCTCTCCTGTACTCCCTGTTCACCCACGACTGCGTGGCCTGGCACGCCTCCAACTCAATCATCAAGTTTGCGGACGACACAACAGTGGTAGGCTTGATTACCAACAACGACGAGACGGCCTACAGGGAGGAGGTGATGGCCCTCGGAGTGTGGTGTCAGGAAAATAACCTCACACTCAACGTCAACAAAACTAAGGAGATGATTGTGGACTTCAGGAAACAGCAGAGGGAACACCCCCTATCCACATCGATGGAACAGTAGTGGAGAGGGTAGCTAGTTTTAAGTTCCTCGGCATACACATCACAGACAAACTGAATTGGTCCACTCACACTGACAGCGGAAGGCGCAGCAGCGCCTATTCAACCTCAGGAGGCTGAAGAAATTCGGCTTGTCACCAAAAGCACTCACAAACTTCTACAGATGCACAATCGAGAGCATCCTGGCGGGCTGTATCACCGCCTGGTACGGCAACTGCTCCGCCCTCAACCGTAAGGCTCTCCAGAGGGTAGTGAGGACTGCACAACGCATCACCGGGGGCAAACTACCTGCCCTCCAGGACACCTACACCACCCGTTGTTACAGGAAGGCCATAAAGATCATCAAGGACATCAACCACCCGAACCACTGCCTGTTCACCCCGCTATCATCCAGAAGGCGAGGTCAGTACAGGTGCATCAAAGCTGGGACCGAGAGATGGAAAAACAGCTTCTATCTCAAGGCCATCAGACTGTTAAACAGCCACCACTAACATTGAGTGGCTGCTGCCAACACACTGACTCAACTCCAGCTACTTTAATAATGGGAATTGATGGGAAATGATGTAAATATATCACTAGCCACTTTAAACAATGCTACCTTATATAATGTTACTTACCCTACATTATTCATCTCATATGCATATGTATATACTGTACTCTACATCATCGACTGCATCCTTATGTAACACATGTATCACTAGCCACTTTAACTATGCCACTTTGTTTACTTTGTCTACACACTCATCTCATATGTATATACTGTACTCGATACCATCTACTGTATGCTGCTCTGTACCATCACTCATTCATATATCCTTATGTACATGTTCCTTATCCCCTTACACTGTGTATAAGACAGTAGTTTTGGAATTGTTAGTAAGATTACTTGTTGGTTATCACTGCATTGTCGGAACTAGAAGCACAGGCATTTCGCTACACTCGCATTAACATCTGCTAACCATGTGTATGTGACAAATAAAATTTGATTTGATTTGATTTGAGATGTAGAGAGTAATGAACCTGGAGAGATGTAGAGAGTAATGAACCTGGAGAGAGTAATGAACCTGGAGAGATGTAGAGAGTAATGAACCTGGAGAGATGTAGAGAGTAATTTACCTGGAGAGATGTAGAGAGTAATGAACCTGGAGAGAGTAATGAACCTGGAGAGATGTAGAGAGTAATGAACCTGGAGAGATGGAGAGAGTAATGAACCTGGAGAGATGGAGAGAGTAATGAACCTGGAGAGATGGAGAGACTAATGAACCTGGAGAGATGGAGAGAGTAATGAACCTGGAGAGATGGAGAGAGTAATGAACCTGGGGAGATGGAGAGAGTAATGACCCTGGTGAGATGGAGAGAGTAATGAACCTGGTGAGAGTAATGAACCTGGGGAGATGGAGAGAGTAATGAACCTGGAGAGATGTAGAGAGTAATGAACCCGGAGAGATGTAGAGAGTAATGAACCCGGAGAGATGGAGAGAGTAATGAACCTGGAGAGATGTAGAGAGTAATGAACCTGGAGAGATGTAGAGAGTAATTTACCTGGAGAGAGTAATGAACCTGGGGAGAGTAATGAACCTGGGGAGAGTAATGAACCCGGAGAGATGGAGAGAGTAATGAACCCGGAGAGATGGAGAGAGTAATGAACCTGGAGAGATGGAGAGAGTAATGAACCTGGAGAGATGGAGAGAGTAATTTACCTGGAGAGAGTAATGAACCTGGGGAGAGTAATGAACCCGGAGAGATGGAGAGAGTAATGAACCTGGAGAGAGTAATGAACCTGGAGAGATGGAGAGAGTAATGAACCCGGAGAGATGGAGAGAGTAATGAACCTAGAGAGATGTAGAGAGTAATGAACCTGGAGAGATGTAGAGAGTAATTTACCTGGAGAGAGTAATGAACCTGGGGAGAGTAATGAACCTGGGGAGAGTAATGAACCCGGAGAGATGGAGAGAGTAATGAACCCGGAGAGATGGAGAGAGTAATGAACCTGGAGAGATGGAGAGAGTAATGAACCTGGAGAGATGGAGAGAGTAATTTACCTGGAGAGAGTAATGAACCTGGGGAGAGTAATGAACCCGGAGAGATGGAGAGAGTAATGAACCTGGAGAGAGTAATGAACCCGGAGAGATGGAGGGAGTAATGAACCTGGAGAGAGTAATGAACCCGGAGAGAGTAATGAACCCGGAGAGATGGAGGGAGTAATGAACCTGGAGAGAGTAATGAACCCGGAGAGAGTAATGAACCCGGAGAGAGTAATGAACCCGGAGAGAGTAATGAACCCGGAGAGATGGAGGGAGTAATGAACCTGGAGAGAGTAATGAACCCGGAGAGAGTAATGAACCCGGAGAGATGGAGGGAGTAATGAACCTGGAGAGAGTAATGAACCCGGAGAGAGTAATGAACCCGGAGAGATGGAGAGAGTAATGAACCTGGAGAGATGGAGAGAGTAATGAACCTGGAGAGAGTAATGAACCCGGAGAGAGTAATGAACCCGGGGAGATGTAGAGAGTAATGAACCTGGAGAGATGGAGAGAGTAATGAACCCGGAGAGAGTAATGAACCTGGAGAGATGTAGAGAGTAATGAACCTGGAGAGATGTAGAGAGTAATTTACCTGGAGAGATGTAGAGAGTAATGAACCTGGAGAGATGGAGAGAGTAATGAACCTGGAGAGATGGAGAGAGTAATGAACCCGGAGAGATGTAGAGAGTAATGAACCTGGAGAGATGTAGAGAGTAATTTACCTGGAGAGATGTAGAGAGTAATGAACCTGGAGAGATGGAGAGAGTAATGAACCTGGAGAGATGGAGAGAGTAATGAACCTGGAGAGATGTAGAGAGTAATGAACCTGGAGAGATGTAGAGAGTAATTTACCTGGAGAGATGTAGAGAGTAATGAACCCGGAGAGATGTAGAGAGTAATTTACCTGGAGAGATGTAGAGAGTAATTTACCTGGAGAGATGTAGAGAGTAATTTACCTGGAGAGATGTAGAGAGTAATTTACCTGAAGAGATGGAGAGATTCATTTACCTGGAGAGATGTAGAGTGTAATTTACCTGGAGAGATGTAGAGAGTAATGAACCTGGAGAGAGTAATGAACCTGGAGAGACCTGGAGAGCCTCGTTTCTTTCTAGGTTCCGGTCTTTCTAGCGAGTTTTTCCTAGACACCGTGCTTCTACATCTGCCTTGCTTGCTGTTTGGGGTTTTGTGCTGGGTTTATGTACAGTACTTTGTGACATCGGCTGATGTAAACAGAGATTTATCAATAAATGTGAGCCAGTGGCATAAAATATAGGAGTTTTAGAGGACGTCCTGCTACACATTCAGCTAACGGAGAGAGTAATTAACCTGGAGAGACGGAGAGAGTAATTAACCTGGAGAGATGGAGAGAGTAATGAACCTGGAGAGATGGAGAGAGTAATGAACCTGGAGAGAGTAATGAACCCGGAGAGAGTAATGAACCTGGGGAGATGGAGAGAGTAATGAACCCGGAGAGAGTAATGAACCTGGAGAGAGTAATGAACCTGGGGAGAGTAATGAACCCGGAGAGATGGAGAGAGTAATGAACCTGGAGAGATGTAGAGAGTAATGAACCCGGAGAGATGGAGAGAGTAATGAACCTGGAGAGATGGAGAGAGTAATGAACCCGGAGAGATGGAGAGAGTAATTTACCTGGAGAGAGTAATGAACCTGGAGAGAGTAATGAACCTGGGGAGAGTAATGAACCCGGAGAGATGGAGAGAGTAATGAACCTGGAGAGATGGAGAGAGTAATGAACCCGGAGAGATGGAGAGAGTAATTTACCTGGAGAGAGTAATGAACCTGGGGAGAGTAATGAACCCGGAGAGAGTAATGAACCCGGAGAGATGGAGAGAGTAATGAACCTGGAGAGATGGAGAGAGTAATTTACCTGGAGAGATGGAGAGAGTAATTTACCTGGAGAGAGTAATGAACCTGGGGAGAGTAATGAACCCGGAGAGAGTAATGAACCCGGAGAGATGGAGAGAGTAATGAACCTGGAGAGATGGAGAGAGTAATTTACCTGGAGAGAACGAGAGAGTAATTTACCTGGAGAGAGTAATGAACCTGGGGAGAGTAATGAACCCGGAGAGAGTAATGAACCCGGAGAGATGGAGAGAGTAATGAACCTGGAGAGATGGAGAGAGTAATTCACCTGGAGAGATGGAGAGAGTAATGAACCTGGAGAGATGGAGAGAGTAATGAACCTGGAGAGATGGAGAGAGTAATGAACCTGGAGAGAGTAATGAACCCGGAGAGATGGAGAGAGTAATGAACCTGGGGAGATGGAGAGAGTAATGAACCTGGAGAGATGGAGAGAGTAATGAACCTGGGGAGAGTAATGAACCCGGAGAGATGGAGAGAGTAATGAACCTGGAGAGATGGAGAGAGTAATTTACCTGGAGAGAGTAATGAACCCGGAGAGATGGAGAGAGTAATGAACCTGGGGAGATGGAGAGAGTAATGAACCTGGAGAGATGGAGAGAGTAATGAACCTGGAGAGATGGAGAGAGTAATTTACCTGGAGAGATGGAGAGAGTAATTTGCCTGGAGAGAGTAATGAACCTGGGGAGAGTAATGAACCTGGGGAGAGTAATGAACCTGGGGAGAGTAATGAACCCGGAGAGATGGAGAGAGTAATGAACCTGGAGAGATGGAGAGAGTAATGAACCCGGAGAGATGGAGGGAGTAATGAACCTGGAGAGAGTAATGAACCCGGAGAGAGTAATGAACCCGGAGAGATGGAGGGAGTAATGAACCTGGAGAGAGTAATGAACCCGGAGAGAGTAATGAACCCGGAGAGATGGAGGGAGTAATGAACCTGGGGAGATGGAGAGAGTAATGAACCTGGAGAGATGGAGAGAGTAATGAACCTGGAGAGATGGAGAGAGTAATGAACCTGGAGAGATGGAGAGAGTAATGAACCTGGAGAGAGTAATGAACCTGGGGAGAGTAATGAACCTGGGGAGAGTAATGAACCTGGGGAGATGGAGAGAGTAATGAACCTGGAGAGATGTAGAGAGTAATGAACCTGGAGAGATGGAGAGAGTAATGAACCTGGAGAGAGTAATGAACCTGGAGAGATGGAGAGAGTAATGAACCTGGAGAGATGGAGAGAGTAATGAACCTGGAGAGATGGAGAGAGTAATGAACCTGGAGAGATGGAGAGAGTAATGAACCTGGAGAGATGGGGAGAGTAATGAACCTGGGGAGAGTAATGAACCTGGGGAGAGTAATGAACCCGGAGAGATGGAGAGAGTAATGAACCTGGAGAGATGGAGAGAGTAATGAACCTGGAGAGATGGAGAGAATAATGAACCTGGAGAGATGTAGAGAGTAATGAACCTGGAGAGATGTAGAGAGTAATGAACCTGGAGAGATGTAGAGAGTAATGAACCTGGAGAGATGTAGAGAGTAATTTACCTGGAGAGATGTAGAGAGTAATGAACCTGGAGAGATGGAGAGAGTAATTTACCTGGAGAGATGTAGAGAGTAATGAACCTGGAGAGATGGAGAGAGTAATGAACCTGGAGAGATGGAGAGAGTAATGAACCCGGAGAGAGTAATGAACCTGGAGAGATGTAGAGAGTAATGAACCTGGAGATATGTAGAGAGTAATTTACCTGGAGAGATGTAGAGAGTAATGAACCTGGAGAGATGGAGAGAGTAATGAACCCGGAGAGAGTAATGAACCTGGAGAGATGTAGAGAGTAATGAACCTGGAGAGATGTAGAGAGTAATTTACCTGGAGAGATCTAGAGAGTAATGAACCTGGAGAGATGGAGAGAGTAATGAACCTGGAGAGATGGAGAGAGTAATGAACCCGGAGAGATGTAGAGAGTAATGAACCTGGAGAGATGTAGAGAGTAATTTACCTGGAGAGATGTAGAGAGTAATGAACCTGGAGAGATGGAGAGAGTAATGAACCTGGAGAGATGGAGAGAGTAATGAACCTGGAGAGATGTAGAGAGTAATGAACCTGGAGAGATGTAGAGAGTAATTTACCTGGAGAGATGTAGAGAGTAATGAACCCGGAGAGATGTAGAGAGTAATTTACCTGGAGAGATGTAGAGAGTAATTTACCTGGAGAGATGTAGAGAGTAATTTACCTGGAGAGATGTAGAGAGTAATTTACCTGAAGAGATGGAGAGATTCATTTACCTGGAGAGATGTAGAGTGTAATTTACCTGGAGAGATGTAGAGAGTAATGAACCTGGAGAGAGTAATGAACCTGGAGAGACCTGGAGAGCCTCGTTTCTTTCTAGGTTCCGGTCTTTCTAGCGAGTTTTTCCTAGACACCGTGCTTCTACATCTGCCTTGCTTGCTGTTTGGGGTTTTGTGCTGGGTTTATGTACAGTACTTTGTGACATCGGCTGATGTAAACAGAGATTTATCAATAAATGTGAGCCAGTGGCATAAAATATAGGAGTTTTAGAGGACGTCCTGCTACACATTCAGCTAACGGAGAGAGTAATTAACCTGGAGAGACGGAGAGAGTAATTAACCTGGAGAGATGGAGAGAGTAATGAACCTGGAGAGATGGAGAGAGTAATGAACCTGGAGAGAGTAATGAACCCGGAGAGAGTAATGAACCTGGGGAGATGGAGAGAGTAATGAACCCGGAGAGAGTAATGAACCTGGAGAGAGTAATGAACCTGGGGAGAGTAATGAACCCGGAGAGATGGAGAGAGTAATGAACCTGGAGAGATGTAGAGAGTAATGAACCCGGAGAGATGGAGAGAGTAATGAACCTGGAGAGATGGAGAGAGTAATGAACCCGGAGAGATGGAGAGAGTAATTTACCTGGAGTGAGTAATGAACCTGGAGAGAGTAATGAACCTGGGGAGAGTAATGAACCCGGAGAGATGGAGAGAGTAATGAACCTGGAGAGATGGAGAGAGTAATGAACCCGGAGAGATGGAGAGAGTAATTTACCTGGAGAGAGTAATGAACCTGGGGAGAGTAATGAACCCGGAGAGAGTAATGAACCCGGAGAGATGGAGAGAGTAATGAACCTGGAGAGATGGAGAGAGTAATTTACCTGGAGAGATGGAGAGAGTAATTTACCTGGAGAGAGTAATGAACCTGGGGAGAGTAATGAACCCGGAGAGAGTAATGAACCCGGAGAGATGGAGAGAGTAATGAACCTGGAGAGATGGAGAGAGTAATTTACCTGGAGAGAACGAGAGAGTAATTTACCTGGAGAGAGTAATGAACCTGGGGAGAGTAATGAACCCGGAGAGAGTAATGAACCCGGAGAGATGGAGAGAGTAATGAACCTGGAGAGATGGAGAGAGTAATTCACCTGGAGAGATGGAGAGAGTAATGAACCTGGAGAGATGGAGAGAGTAATGAACCTGGAGAGATGGAGAGAGTAATGAACCTGGAGAGAGTAATGAACCCGGAGAGATGGAGAGAGTAATGAACCTGGGGAGATGGAGAGAGTAATGAACCTGGAGAGATGGAGAGAGTAATGAACCTGGGGAGAGTAATGAACCCGGAGAGATGGAGAGAGTAATGAACCTGGAGAGATGGAGAGAGTAATTTACCTGGAGAGAGTAATGAACCCGGAGAGATGGAGAGAGTAATGAACCTGGGGAGATGGAGAGAGTAATGAACCTGGAGAGATGGAGAGAGTAATGAACCTGGAGAGATGGAGAGAGTAATTTACCTGGAGAGATGGAGAGAGTAATTTGCCTGGAGAGAGTAATGAACCTGGGGAGAGTAATGAACCTGGGGAGAGTAATGAACCCGGAGAGATGGAGAGAGTAATGAACCTGGAGAGATGGAGAGTGTAATGAACCTGGAGAGATGGAGAGAGTAATGAACCTGGAGAGATGTAGAGAGTAATGAACCTGGGGAGATGGAGAGAGTAATGAACCTGGAGAGATGTAGAGAGTAATGAACCTGGAGAGATGGAGAGAGTAATGAACCTGGGGAGATGGAGAGAGTAATGAACCTGGAGAGATGGAGAGTGTAATGAACCTGGAGAGATGGAGAGAGTAATGAACCTGGAGAGATGTAGAGAGTAATGAACCTGGGGAGATGGAGAGAGTAATGAACCTGGGGAGAGTAATGAACCTGGGGAGAGTAATGAACCTGGGGAGAGTAATGAACCTGGGGAGATGGAGAGAGTAATGAACCTGGGGAGATGGAGAGAGTAATGAACCTGGGGAGAGTAATGAACCTGGGGAGATGGAGAGAGTAATGAACCTGGAGAGATGTAGAGTGTAATTTATCTGGAGAGATGGAGAGAGTAATTTACCTGGAGAGATGGAGAGAGTAATGAACCTGGAGAGATGGAGAGAGTAATGAACCTGGAGAGATGGAGAGAGTAATGAACCTGGAGAGATGGAGAGAGTAATGAACCTGGAGAGAGTAATGAACCTGGAGAGATGTAGAGTGTAATTTATCTGGAGAGATGGAGAGAGTAATTTACCTGGAGAGAGTAATGAACCTGGAGAGATGTAGAGAGTAATTTACCTGGAGAGAGTAATGAACCTGGAGAGATGTAGAGAGTAATTTACCTGGAGAGATGTAGAGTGTAATTTACCTGGAGAGATGGGACAATCTAATGTAATGAACCTGGAGAGATGGGACAATCTAATGTAATGAACCTGGAGAGATGGAGAGATGGGACAATCTAATGTAATGGACCTGGAGAGATGGAGAGATGGGACAATCTAATGTAATGGACCTGGAGAGATGGGACAATCTAATGTAATGAACCTGGAGAGATGGGACAATCTAATGTAATGGACCTGGAGAGATGGGACAATCTAATGTAATGGACCTGGAGAGATGGGACAATCTAATGTAATGGACCTGGAGAGAGTAATGAACCTGGAGAGATGGGACAATCTAATGTAATGAACCTGGAGAGATGGAGAGATGGGACAATCTAATGTAATGGACCTGGAGAGATGGGACAATCTAATGTAATGAACCTGGAGAGATGGGACAATCTAATGTAATGAACCTGGAGAGATGGAGAGATGGGACACTCTAATGTAATGAACCTGGAGAGATGGGACAATCTAATGTAATGGACCTGGAGAGATGGGACAATCTAATGTAATGAACCTGGAGAGAGTAATGAACCTGGAGAGATGGGACAATCTAATGTAATGAACCTGGAGAGATGGAGAGATGGGACAATCTAATGTAATGAACCTGGAGAGAGTAATGAACCTGGAGAGATGGGACAATCTAATGTAATGGACCTGGAGAGATGGGACAATCTAATGTAATGAACCTGGAGAGATGGGACAATCTAATGTAATGGACCTGGAGAGATGGAGAGAGTAATGAACCTGGAGAGATGGAGAGAGTAATTCACCTGGAGAGATGGAGAGAGTAATGAACCTGGAGAGATGGAGAGAGTAATGAACCTGGAGAGATGGAGAGAGTAATGAACCTGGAGAGAGTAATGAACCCGGAGAGATGGAGAGAGTAATGAACCTGGGGAGATGGAGAGAGTAATGAACCTGGAGAGATGGAGAGAGTAATGAACCTGGGGAGAGTAATGAACCCGGAGAGATGGAGAGAGTAATGAACCTGGAGAGATGGAGAGAGTAATTTACCTGGAGAGAGTAATGAACCCGGAGAGATGGAGAGAGTAATGAACCTGGGGAGATGGAGAGAGTAATGAACCTGGAGAGATGGAGAGAGTAATGAACCTGGAGAGATGGAGAGAGTAATTTACCTGGAGAGATGGAGAGAGTAATTTGCCTGGAGAGAGTAATGAACCTGGGGAGAGTAATGAACCTGGGGAGAGTAATGAACCCGGAGAGATGGAGAGAGTAATGAACCTGGAGAGATGGAGAGTGTAATGAACCTGGAGAGATGGAGAGAGTAATGAACCTGGAGAGATGTAGAGAGTAATGAACCTGGGGAGATGGAGAGAGTAATGAACCTGGAGAGATGTAGAGAGTAATGAACCTGGAGAGATGGAGAGAGTAATGAACCTGGGGAGATGGAGAGAGTAATGAACCTGGAGAGATGGAGAGTGTAATGAACCTGGAGAGATGGAGAGAGTAATGAACCTGGAGAGATGTAGAGAGTAATGAACCTGGGGAGATGGAGAGAGTAATGAACCTGGGGAGAGTAATGAACCTGGGGAGAGTAATGAACCTGGGGAGAGTAATGAACCTGGGGAGATGGAGAGAGTAATGAACCTGGGGAGATGGAGAGAGTAATGAACCTGGGGAGAGTAATGAACCTGGGGAGATGGAGAGAGTAATGAACCTGGAGAGATGTAGAGTGTAATTTATCTGGAGAGATGGAGAGAGTAATTTACCTGGAGAGATGGAGAGAGTAATGAACCTGGAGAGATGGAGAGAGTAATGAACCTGGAGAGATGGAGAGAGTAATGAACCTGGAGAGATGGAGAGAGTAATGAACCTGGAGAGAGTAATGAACCTGGAGAGATGTAGAGTGTAATTTATCTGGAGAGATGGAGAGAGTAATTTACCTGGAGAGAGTAATGAACCTGGAGAGATGTAGAGAGTAATTTACCTGGAGAGAGTAATGAACCTGGAGAGATGTAGAGAGTAATTTACCTGGAGAGATGTAGAGTGTAATTTACCTGGAGAGATGGGACAATCTAATGTAATGAACCTGGAGAGATGGGACAATCTAATGTAATGAACCTGGAGAGATGGAGAGATGGGACAATCTAATGTAATGGACCTGGAGAGATGGAGAGATGGGACAATCTAATGTAATGGACCTGGAGAGATGGGACAATCTAATGTAATGAACCTGGAGAGATGGGACAATCTAATGTAATGAACCTGGAGAGATGGGACAATCTAATGTAATGGACCTGGAGAGATGGGACAATCTAATGTAATGGACCTGGAGAGATGGGACAATCTAATGTAATGGACCTGGAGAGAGTAATGAACCTGGAGAGATGGGACAATCTAATGTAATGAACCTGGAGAGATGGAGAGATGGGACAATCTAATGTAATGGACCTGGAGAGATGGGACAATCTAATGTAATGAACCTGGAGAGATGGGACAATCTAATGTAATGAACCTGGAGAGATGGAGAGATGGGACACTCTAATGTAATGAACCTGGAGAGATGGGACAATCTAATGTAATGGACCTGGAGAGATGGGACAATCTAATGTAATGAACCTGGAGAGAGTAATGAACCTGGAGAGATGGGACAATCTAATGTAATGAACCTGGAGAGATGGAGAGATGGGACAATCTAATGTAATGAACCTGGAGAGAGTAATGAACCTGGAGAGATGGGACAATCTAATGTAATGGACCTGGAGAGATGGGACAATCTAATGTAATGAACCTGGAGAGATGGGACAATCTAATGTAATGGACCTGGAGAGATGGGACAATCTAATGTAATGGACCTGGAGAGATGGGACAATCTAATGTAATGAACCTGGAGAGATGGGACAATCTAATGTAATGAACCTGGAGAGATGGGACAATCTAATGTAATGAACCTGGAGAGAGTAATGAACCTGGAGAGATGGAGAGATGGGACAATCTAATGTAATGGACCTGGAGAGATGGGACAATCTAATGTAATGAATCTGGAGAGATGGAGAGATGGGACAATCTAATGTAATGAACCTGGAGAGATGGAGAGATGGGACAATCTAATGTAATGAACCTGGAGAGATGGGACAATCTAATGTAATGGACCTGGAGAGATGGGACAATCTAATGTAATGGACCTGGAGAGATGGGACAATCTAATGTAATGGACCTGGAGAGATGGGACAATCTAATGTAATGGACCTGGAGAGATGGGACAATCTAATGTAATGAACCTGGAGAGATGGGACAATCTAATGTAATGGACCTGGAGAGATGGGACAATCTAATGTAATGGACCTGGAGAGATGGGACAATCTAATGTAATGGACCTGGAGAGATGGGACAATCTAATGTAATGGACCTGGAGAGATGGGACAATCTAATGTAATGGACCTGGAGAGATGGGACAATCTAATGTAATGAACCTGGAGAGATGGGACAATCTAATGTAATGAACCTGGAGAGATGGGACAATCTAATGTAATGAACCTGGAGAGATGGGACAATCTAATGTAGTGAACCTGGAGAGATGGGACAATCTAATGTAATGGACCTGGAGAGATGGAGAGATGGGACAATCTAATGTAATGAACCTGGAGAGATGGGACAATCTAATGTAATGGACCTGGAGAGATGGGACAATCTAATGTAATGAACCTGGAGAGATGGAGAGAGTAATTTACCTGGAGAGATGGGACAATCTAATGTAATGAACCTGGAGAGATGGAGAGAGTAATTTACCTGGAGAGATGGGACAATCTAATGTAATGGACCTGGAGAGATGGGACAATCTAATGTAATGAACCTGGAGAGATGGAGAGATGGGACAATCTAATGTAATGGACCTGGAGAGATGGAGAGATGGGACAATCTAATGTAATGGACCTGGAGAGATGGAGAGATGGGACAATCTAATGTAATGAACCTGGAGAGATGGAGAGATGGGACAATCTAATGTAATTTACCTGGAGAGATGGGACAATCTAATGTAATGAACCTGGAGAGATGGAGAGATGGGACAATCTAATGTAATTTACCTGGAGAGATGGGACAATCTAATGTAATGGACCTGCAGAGATGGAGAGATGGGACAATCTAATGTAATTTACCTGGAGAGATGGGACAATCTAATGTAATGAACCTGGAGAGATGGAGAGATGGGACAATCTAATGTAATTTACCTGGAGAGATGGGACAATCTAATGTAATGGACCTGGAGAGATGGGACAATCTAATGTAATGAACCTGGAGAGATGGGACAATCTAATGTAATTTACCTGGAGAGATGGGACAATCTAATGTAATGGACCTGGAGAGATGGGACAATCTAATGTAATGAACCTGGAGAGATGGAGAGATGGGACAATCTAATGTAATGAACCTGGAGAGATGGGACAATCTAATGTAATGGACCTGGAGAGATGGAGAGATGGGACAATCTAATGTAATGGACCTGGAGAGATGGGACAATCTAATGTAATGAACCTGGAGAGATGGGACAATCTAATGTAATGGACCTGGAGAGATGGGACAATCTAATGTAATGAACCTGGAGAGATGGAGAGATGGGACAATCTAATGTAATGAACCTGGAGAGATGGAGAGATGGGACAATCTAATGTAATGAACCTGGAGAGATGGGACAATCTAATGTAATGGACCTGGAGAGATGGGACAATCTAATGTAATGAACCTGGAGAGATGGGACAATCTAATGTAATGAACCTGGAGAGATGGGACAATCTAATGTAATGAACCTGGAGAGATGGAGAGATGGGACAATCTAATGTAATGAACCTGGAGAGATGGGACAATCTAATGTAATGGACCTGGAGAGAGTAATGAACCTGGAGAGATGGGACAATCTAATGTAATGAACCTGGAGAGATGGGACAATCTAATGTAATGGACCTGGAGAGATGGAGAGATGGGACACTCTAATGTAATGGACCTGGAGAGATGGAGAGATGGGACACTCTAATGTAATGAACACAGCCTGCACTTATACAAGTGTTCCGTCTTTTGTATGATACACAGAGAAAGCAATATTAGGAGACAGTTATACAGAGAAATTCATCTCTCTATCTCCCAACAGCACCAGGGGCGGCTTCTTCCCCCTGTCTGACTGAAAATACATTGGGAGAACGTTGATATTAGCTCAAACATCTCTTAGCCAAATCTCCTTTTGTCAAAGGAACGTCAGCTCCAGCTCCATACACAAGGTCTCCCATCGGCATCTGGAGCTCCTGTCTCTGCCTGTCTGATCATAGAGCGGGAAACGTTTTGTAATTAACGCTCAAACATCACTGTTATATTGCAGTTAGGATCAGAAATAAATGACGGAGAGATGCTACTCATTGTGAAATGGTCACATTTAATGAACAACCTCTCATTGTATATATATCTATAAAAATAACCTAGATACAGGTTACAAGAATCTAAAGCTAATACATACATTATTAAATAATAAATGTTTTTCATTTTAAAGATACATATCATAGTTTTTACAAAATATGATCGTGGAGAATTAAGCCATTCTGAATATCTGAAAAAAAACAACTTGGGGCTCTATTCAATCCGCATCGCGGAACTTCAGCTTTACAGGCTGATTGACATTTAAAGGCAATGTTCCCACTTTAGCGGAGACTGCATTAACGGTTAAACGCTGCACATGTCGGCTCAATCGGAAATTACCTTTAAATTTCTATCGCAAAATCTATAATGCTTCAGCTTTTGAAGAGAGCCCCAAAATCCTATAAACACAGAACCGTTCAACAGTTTGGCCACGCCTACACATTCAAGGGGTTTTCTTTATTTTTCCTTTTTTCTAGATTGTAGAATAATAGTAAAGACATCAAAATGATGAAATAGCACATGGAATCATGTAGTAAAAATAAGTGTTAAACGAATCAAAACATATTTTATATTTGAGATTCTTCAAAGTAGCCACCCTTTGCTTTTTTGACAGCTTTGCAAACTCTTGGCATTCTCTCAACCAGCTTCATGAGGTAGTCACCTGGAATGTATTTCAATTAACATGTGTGCCCTGTTAACTTGTTGAATTTATTTCCTTCTTATTAATGTCTTTGAGCCAATCAGTTGTGTTGTGACAAGGTAGAGTGGTATACAGAAGATAGCCCTATTTGGTAAAAGACCAAGTCCATATTATGGCTAGAACAGATCAAATAAGCAAAAAGAAACGACAGTCCATCATTACTTTAAGACACAAAGGACATGAAGGTCAGTGAATACAGAACATTTCAAGAACTTTGAAAAGTTTCTTCAAGTGCAGTCGCAAAAACCATCAAGTGCATTGATGAAACTGGTTGTCATGTGGACCACCACAGGAAAGGAAGACCCAGAGTTACCTCTGCTGCAGAGGATAAGTTCATTAGAGTTAACTGCACCTCAGATTGTAGCCTAAATAAATGCTTCACGGAGTTCAAGTAACAGACACATCTCAGCAACTCACTGTTCAGAGACTGCGTGAATCAGGTCTTCATGGTCGAATTGCTGCAAAGAAATCACTACTAAAGGACACCAATAAGAAGAAGAGAATTGATTGAGCCAAAAAAACACGGGAAATGGACATTAGACCGGTGGAAATCTGTCCTTTGGTCTGATGAGTCCAAATTGGAGATTTTTGGTGAACGGATGATCTCTGCATGTGTGGTTACCACTGTGAAGCATGGAGGAGGAGGTGTGATTCTGTGGGGGTGCTTTGCTGGTGACACTGTCAGTGATTTATTTATAATTCAAGGCACACTTAACCAGAATGGCTACCACAGCATTCTGCAGCAATACGCCATCCCATCTGGTTTGCACTTACTGGAACAAAAATAAAAATGGTTTCAACAGGACAAGGACCCAACACACCTCCTGGCTGTGTAAGGGCTATTTGACCAAGAAGGAGACTGATGGAGTGCTGCATCAGATGACCTACACTCCACAATTACCCAATCCAAACCCAATTGAGATGGTTTGGGATGAGTTGGACCTCAGAGTGAAGGAAAAGCAGCCAACAAGTGCTAAGCATATGTGGGAACTACTTCAAGACTGTTGGAAAAACATTCCAGGTGAAGCTGTTTGAGAGAATGCCAAGAGTGTGCAGAGCTGTCATCAAGGCAAAGGGTGGCCATGTGAAGAATCTCCAATCAAAAATACAATGGCTTTGGACCCCTTGAATTTTTTCACATTTTGTTATGTTAGAGTCTTACTCAAAAATATATTTAAAAAGAGAATATATCCTCACACATATGACAAAGCAAAAACAGGTAAAAAAATGTTTTCTAATAGAAAAAATGAAATATTACATTTACATAAGAATTCAGACCCTTTACTCAGTACTTTGTTGAAACACATTTGGCAGTGATTAGAACCTTGAGTCTTCATGGGACACTACAAGCTTGGTACATCTGTATTTGGGGAGTTTCTCCCATTCTTCGCAGATCCTCTCAAGCTATGTCAGGTTGGATGGGGAGCGTCGCTGCACAGCCATTTTCAGATCTCTCCAGAGATATTCGATAGGGTTCAAGTCTGGGCTCTGGCTGGGCCACTCAAGGACATTCAGAGACTTGTCCCGAAGCCACTCATGCACTGTCTTGGCTGTGTTCTTAGGGTCATTTCCCTGTTGGAAGGTGAAGCTTCGCCCCAGTCTGAGGTGCTGAGCGCTCTGGAACAGGTTTTCATCAAGGATCTCTGTACTTTGCTTCGTTCAGCTTTGCCTCAAACCCTGACTAGTATCCCAGTCCCTGCTGCTGAAAAACATCCCCACAGCATGATGCTGCCACCACCATGCTTCGGGATGGTGCCAAGTTTCCTCCAGACGTGACGATTTGTATTCAGGCCAAAAAGATCCATATTGGTTTCATCAGACCAGAGCATCTTGTTTCTCATGGTCTGAGAGACATTAGGTGCCTTTTGGCAATCTCCAACCAGGCTGTCATGTGCCTTTTACTGAGGAGTGGCATCTGTCTGGCCACTCTACCATAAAGGCCTGATTGGTGGAGTTATGCAGAGATAGTTGTCCTTCTGGAAGGTTCTCCCATCTCCACAGAACAACTCTGGATGTCTGTCAGAGTGACCATTGGGATCTTGGTCACCTCCCTGACCAATGCCCTTCTCCCCTGATTGCTCAGTTTGTCAGGGCAGCCAGCTCTAGGAAGAGTCTTGGTGGTTCCAAACTTCTTCCATTAAAGAATGATGGAGGCCACTATTTTCTTGGGGACCTTCAATGCTGCAGAAATGTTTTGGTACCCTTTCCCAGATCTGTGCCTCGACACAATGCTGCCTTGGAGCCCTATGGCAAATTCCTTCGACCTCATGTCTTGTTTTTTTTCTCTGACATGCACTGTGTCAACTGTGAGACCTTATATAGACCGGTGTGTGCTTTTCCAAATCATGTCCAATCAATTGAATTTACCACAGGTGGACTCCAATCAAGTTGTAGAAACATCTCAAGGATGATCAATGGAAACAGGATGCACCTGGGCTCAATTTCAAATCTCATAGCAAAGGGTCTGAATACTTATGTAAATAAGGTATTTCTGTTTTTAAAGTGTATTATTATTTATTATTAAATGTATGTTTTTTTTTATTTAATAAATGTGCAAACATTTCTAAAAACTTGTTTTTGCTTTTTCTTAATTGGATATTGTGATGTCATCATGGGGTATTGTGATGTCATCATGGGGTATTGTGATGTCATCATGGGGTATTGTGATGTCATCATGGGATATCGTGATGTCATCATGGGGTATTGTGATTTCTTTATTGGGTATTGTGATGTCATCATGGGGTATCGGGGTATCGTGATGATGTCATCATCATGGGGTATTGTGATTTCTTTATTGGGTATTGTGATGTCATTATGGGGTATCGTCATCATGATTGTGATGTCATCATGGGGTGTGATTTCTTTATTGTGATGGGTCATCATGGGGTATTGTGATTTCTTTATTGGGTATTCTTTATTGGGTATTGTGATGTCATCATGGGGTATTGTGATGTCATCATGGGGTATTGTGATTTCTTTATTGGGTATTGTGATGTCATCATGGGGTATTGTGATGTCATCATGGGGTATTGTGATGTCATCATGGGGTATTGTGATGTCATCATGGGGTATTGTGTAGATTGCTGAGGATTTTTATTTATTTGATTTAAAATATAGCTGTAACGCAACCAAATGTGGAAAAGTGATTTTGATTTGTTTAACACCTTTTTGGATACTACATGATTCCATATGTGTTATTTCTTAATTATGATGTGGTCACTTTTATTGTACAATGGAGAAAATGGTGAAAATAAAGAAAAACCCTTGAATGAGTAGATGTGTCCAAACTGTTGACTGGTTCTGTATGACAGAGCACAACAATAATAATTGTGATATTAAATGTTTATTTAATGTCAAAGGCAACCTCATGTGTTTTACACAGAGCGTTATTCCTCTGGAGGACTGACTCTGGAGGACTGACGCCTAATGTATGGAGCCGTGTGTAAGAGGTCTGAGGTCCCAAATATGGATCTCTACTGTATTTCCTCATTGAAAAACCCCAATCCATAGTGTTTTTACAGCTAAACTCTCTTGGTGATCACTGAGTGAAGCAGAACGCAAAACAAACCAATAACAGGTAAAGAATGCTTATTCAGGATTTCTCCAAAGTGTTAGTTAGTTCTCTGTTTTGTTGTGAAAATTTCTTGTCGGTCGGTCAGATGCAGATTCCTGGAGTTACCAAATACTCCGGGTTCCATCCTTTCTACACAGGCACAGGCTTCAGGAAGCTAAGGATTGTGGGAAAACTTCTCCAAGACAAGTCTTTGGCATGACGAGTTAGCTGTATGTCAAAGAAAGGATCTTGGGATCTTTACAAGTGTCTCAAATATCACTGGATAATGAATACAATTGTTTACAAAAATCAATTAAAATGAAAATAAAAGATGGAGAATGAAATCAGTCTGTTGTGCTGCCCAGCAGAAGTCTCATCAGTCTCAGATCCACAAAGCTTCCCTGGAGACAGTTCTGTTTCTGTGTTGGAGTCCGTGGTAATCAATCAATGATATCTGTATCTGTGTAGCTCTGTAGCTTTGCTGTCTGTTAGTACCTGTTGTTGTTGTTGTTCCTCTTATTGTTGTTGTTGCTGTTGTTGCTGTTGTTGTTGGAGTAGTTGTTGATGCTTGTTTTTTTTGTATCTTTTTAACTTTGACTTCATAATCTCTCTTTATTTTCTACTTAACGTTGTGTGAAACTTGAATTAAATGATCAATGTAGGATGTCCATTAACATGTGTAGAGAAATAGAAGACTCTCCTTAATTTCTTCCACAGGAATTAAACATTTA